>NW_027440778.1:300000-490382 GCF_031893055.1 Leptodactylus fuscus | reverse complement strand
GGGGCCTTTGGGCCTACAGGGTTGATCGACCCCTCGTTGGAAAGCTCTAGATCTCTACTTTTCAAGGAAACCGGAATCCAGTCGATCGGATGTAAGGAGGCGGAGCTACGTCTCCCGGAAGAGAGGCAACTTTAAAGGGCGAATGGCTTTCAAATGGGGTGAAATAGGCCCACTTTGGGAGGCCGCAGCTCCTCCAAATCAGGTCCGAGAAGCACAATTCTGGTATATTTTGAAAGGGCGGATCTCTGGCTTTAAAACGCTTCTCTCGGATTTTCGATTGGGCGCATAGTACCGGAGCAGACAGTACCGGCGCGCACCTACCCGCCACGCCGGGGCCTTTGGGCCTACAGGGTTGATCGACCCCTCGTTGGAAAGCTCTAGATCTCTACTTTTCAAGGAAACCGGAATCCAGTCGATCGGATGTAAGGAGGCGGAGCTACGTCTCCCGGAAGAGAGGCAACTTTAAAGGGCGAATGGCTTTCAAATGGGGTGAAATAGGCCCACTTTGGGAGGCCGCAGCTCCTCCAAATCAGGTCCGAGAAGCACAATTCTGGTATATTTTGAAAGGGCGGATCTCTGGCTTTAAAATGCTTCTCTCGGATTTTCGATTGGGCGCATAGTACCGGAGCAGACAGTACCGGCGCGCACCTACCCGCCACGCCGGTGCCTTTGGGCCTACAGGGTTGATCGACCCCTCGTTGGAAAGCTCTAGATCTCTACTTTCAAGGAAACCGGAATCCAGTCGATCGGGACGTAAGGAGGCGGAGCTACGTCTCCCGGAAGAGAGGCAACTTTAAAGGGCGAATGGCTTTCAATGGGGTGAAATAGGCCCACTTTGGGAGGCCGCAGCTCCTCCAAATCAGGTCCGAGAAGCACAATTCTGGTATATTTTGAAAGGGCGGATCTCAGGCTTTAAAACGCTACTCTCGGATTTTCGATTGGGCGCATAGTACCGGAGCAGACAGTACCGGCGCGCACCTACCCGCCATGCCGGGGCCTTTGTGGCCTACAGGGTTGATTGACCCCTCGTTGGAAAGCTCTGGATCTCTACTTTTCAAGGAAACTGGAATCCAGTCGATCGGATGTAAGGAGGCGGAGCTACGTCTCCCGAAGAGAGGCAACTTTAAAGTGCGAATGGCTTTCAAATGGGGTGAAATAGGCCCACTTTGGAGGCCACAGCTCCTCCAAATCAGGTCCGAGAAGCAGAATTATGTTATATTTGGAAAGGGCGGATCTCTGGCTTTGAAACGCTTCTCTCGGATTTCCGATTTGGCGCATAGTACCGGAGCAGACAGTACCCGGCGCGCACCTACCCGCCACGCCGGGGCCTTTGGCCTACAGGGTTGATCGACCCCTCGTTGGAAAGCTCTAGATCTCTACTTTTCAAGGAAACGGAATCCAGTCGATCGGTATGTAAGGAGGCGGAGCTACGTCTCCCGAAGAGAGGCAACTTTAAAGGGCGAATGGCTTTCAAATGGGGTGAAATAGGCCCACTTTGGAAGGCCGCAGTTCCTCCAAATCAGGTCCGAGAAGCACAATTCTGGTATATTTTGAAAGGGCGGATTTCTGGCTTTAAAATGCTTCTCTCAGATTTTCGATTGGGTGCATAGTACCGGAGCAGACAGTACCGGCGCGCACCTACCCGCCACGCCGGGGCCTTTGGGCCTACAGGGTTGATCGACCCCTCGTTGGAAAGCTCTAGATCTCTACTTTTCAAGGAAACCGGAATCCAGTCGATCGGATGTAAGGAGGCGGAGCTACGTCTACCGGAAGAGAGGCAACTTCAAAGCGCGAATGGCTTTCAAATGGGGTGAAATAGGCCCACTTTGGGAGGCAGCAGTTCCTCCAAATCAGGTCCGAGAAGCACAATTCTGGTATATTTTGAAAGGGCGGATCTCTGGCTTTGAAACGCTTCTCTCGGATTTTCAGATTGGGCGCATAGTACCGGAGCAGACAGTACCGGCGCGCACCTACCCGCCACGCCGGGGCCTTTGGTCCTACAGGGTTGATCGACCCCTCGTTGGAAAGCTCTAGATCTCTACTTTTCAAGGAAACCGGAATCCAGTCGATCGGATGTAAGGAGGCGGAGCTACGTCTCCCGGAAGAGAGGTAACTTCAAAGCGCGAATGGCTTTCAAATGGGGTGAAATAGGCCCACTTTGGGAGGCCGCAGTTCCTCCAAATCAGGTCCGAGAAGCACAATTCTGGTATATTTTGAAAGGGCGGATCTCTGGCTTTAAAACGCTTCTCTCGGATTTTCGATTGGGCGCATAGTTACCGGAGCAGACAGTACCGGCGCGCACCTACCCGCCATGCCGGGGCCTTTGTGGCCTACAGGGTTGATTGACCCCTCGTTGGAAAGCTCTGGATCTCTACTTTTCAAGGAAACTGGAATCCAGTCGATCGGATGTAAGGAGGCGGAGCTACGTCTCCCGGAAGAGAGGCAACTTTAAAGGGCGAATGGCTTTCAAATGGGGTGAAATAGGCCCACTTTGGGAGGCCGCAGCTCCTCCAAATCAGGTCCGATAAGCACAATTCTGGTATATTTTGAAAGGGCGGATCTCAGGCTTTAAAACGCTTCTCTCGGATTTTCGATTGGGCGCATAGTAACGGAGCAGACAGTACCGGCGCGCACCTACCCGCCATGCCGGGGGCCTTTGGGGCCTACAGGGTTGATTGACCCCTCGTTGGAAAGCTCTGGATCTCTACTTTCAAGGAAACTGGAATCCAGTCGATCGGATGTAAGGAGGCGGAGCTACGTCTCCCGGAAGAGAGGCAACTTTAAAGGGCGAATGGCTTTCAAATGGGGGTGAAATAGGCCCACTTTGGGAGGCCGCAGCTCCTCCAAATCAGGTCCGATAAGCACAATTCTGGTATATTTTGAAAGGGCGGATCTCTGGCTTTAAAACGCTTCTCTCGGATTTTCGATTGGGCGCATTAGTACCGGAGCAGACAGTACCGGCGCGCACCTACCCGCCACGCCGGGGCCTTTGGGCCTACAGGGTTGATCGACCCCTCGTTGGAAAGCTCTAGATCTCTACTTTTCAAGGAAACCGGAATCCGGGTCGATCGTAGATGTAAGGAGGCGGAGCTACGTCTCCCGGAAGAGAGGCAACTTTAAAGGTGGCGAATGGCTTTCAAATGGGGAGAAATAGGCCCACTTTGGGAGGCCGCAGCTCCTCCAAATCAGGTCCGAGAAGCACAATTCTGGTATATTTTGAAAGGGCGGATCTCTGGCTTTAAAACGCTTCTCTCGGATTTTCGATTGGGCGCATAGTACCGGAGCAGGACAGTACCGGCGCGCACCTACCCGTCACGCCGGGGGCCTTTGGGCCTACAGGGTTGATCGACCCCTCGTTGGAAAGCTCTAGATCTCTACTTTTCAAGGAAACCGGAATCCAGTCGATCGGTACATAAGGAGGCGGAGCTACGGCTCCCAGAAGAGAGGCAACTTTAAAGTGCGAATGGCTTTCAAATGGGGTGTGAAATAGGCCCACTTTGGGAGGCCACAGCTCCTCCAAATCAGGTCCGAGAAGCAGAATTATGTTATATTTTGAAAGGGCGGATCTCTGGCTTTGAAAACGCTTCTCTCGGATTTTCGATTGGGCGCATAGTACCGGAGCAGACAGTACCGGCGCGCACCTACCCGCCACGCCGGGGCCTTTGGGCCTACAGGGTTGATCGAGCCCCTCGTTGGAAAGCTCTAGATCTCTACTTTTCAAGGAAACCGGAATCCAGTCGATCGGATGTAAGGAGGCGGAGCTACGTCTCCCGGAATAGAGGTAACTTCAAAGCGCGAATGGCTTTCAAATGGGGTGAAATAGGCCCACTTTGGGAGGCCGCAGCTCCTCCAAATCAGGTCCGAGAAGCACAATTCTGGTATATTTTGAAAGGGCGGATCTCTGGCTTTAAAACGCTTCTCTCGGATTTTCGATTGGGTGCATAGTACCGGAGCAGACAGTACCGGCGCGCACCTACCCGCCACGCCGGGGCCTTTGGGCCTACAGGGTTGATCGGACCCCTCTTTGGAAAGCTCTAGATCTCTACTTTTCAAGGAAACCGGAATCCAGTCGATCGGACGTAAGGAGGCGGAGCTACGTCTCCCGGAAGAGAGGCAACTTTAAAGGGGCGAATGGCTTTCAAATGGGGTGAAATAGGCCCACTTTGGGAGGCCGCAGCTCCTCCAAATCAGGTCCGAGAAGCACAATTCTGGTATATTTTGAAAGGGCGGATCTCTGGCTTTAAAACGCTTCTCTCGGATTTTCGATTGGGGCGCATAGTACCGGAGCAGACAGTACCGGCGCGCACCTACCCGCCACGCCGGGGCCTTTGGGCCTACAGGGTTGATCGACCCCCTCGTTGGGAAAGCTCTAGATCTCTACTTTTCAAGGAAACTGGAATCCAGTCGATCGGATGTAAGGAGGCGGAGCTACGTCTCCCGGAAGAGAGGCAACTTTAAAGGGCGAATGGCTTTCAAATGGGGTGAAATAGGCCCACTTTGGGAGGCCGCAGCTCCTCCAAATCAGGTCCGAGAGGCACAATTCTGGTATATTTTTGAAAGGGCGGATCTCTGGCTTTAAAACGCTTCTCTCGGATTTTCGATTGGGCGCATAGTACCGGAGCAGACAGTACCGGCGCGCACCTACCCGCCACGCCGGGGCCTTTGGGCCTACAGGGTTGATCGACCCCTCTTTGGAAAGCTCTAGATCTCTACTTTTCAAGGAAACCGGAATCCAGTCGATCGGACGTAAGGAGGCGGAGCTACGTCTCCCGGAAGAGAGGCAACTTTAAAGGGCGAATGGCTTTCAAATGGGGTGAAATAGGCCCACTTTGGGAGGCCGCAGCTCCTCCAAATCAGGTCCGAGAAGCACAATTCTGGTATATTTTGAAAGGGGCGGATCTCAGGCTTTAAAACGCTACTCTCGGATTTTCGATTGGGCGCATAGTACCGGAGCAGACAGTACCCGGCGCGCACCTACCCGCCATGCCGGGGCCTTTGGGCCTACAGGGTTGATTGACCCCTCGTTGGAAAGCTCTGGATCTCTACTTTTCAAGGAAACTTGGAATCCAGTCGATCGGATGTAAGGAGGCGGAGCTACGTCTCCCAGAAGAGAGGCAACTTTAAGGGCGAATGGCTTTCAAATGGGGTGAAATAGGCCCACTTTGGGAGGCCGCAGCTCCTCCAAATCAGGTCCGATAAGCACAATTCTGGTATATTTTGAAAGGGCGGATCTCTGGCTTTAAAACGCTTCTCTCGGATTTTCGATTGGGCGCATAGTACCGGAGCAGACAGTACCGGCGCGCACCTACCCGCCACGCCGGGGCCTTTGGGCCTACAGGGTTGATCGACCCCTCGTTGGAAAGCTCTAGATCTCTACTTTTCAAGGAAACCGGAATCCAGTCGATCGGACATAAGGAGGCGGAGCTACGGCTCCCAGAAGAGAGGCAACTTTAAAGGTGCGAATGGCTTTCAAATGGGGTGAAATAGGCCCACTTTGGGAGGCCACAGCTCCTCCAAATCAGGTCCGAGAAGCAGAATTATGTTATATTTTGAAAGGGCGGATCTCTGGCTTTGAAACGCTTCTCTCTGATTTTCGATTGGGCGGCATAGTACCGGAGCAGACAGTACCGGCGCGCACCTACCCGCCACGCCGGGGCCTTTGGGCCTACAGGGTTGATCGACCCCTCGTTGGAAAAGCTCTAGATCTCTACTTTTCAAGGAAACCGGAATCCAGTCGATCGGATGTAAGGAGGCGGAGCTACGTCTACCGGAAGAGAGGCAACTTCAAAGCGCGAATGGCTTTCAAATGGGGTGAAATAGGCCCACTTTGGGAGGCAGCAGTTCCTCCAAATCAGGTCCGAGAAGCACAATTCTGGTATATTTTGAAAGGGCGGATCTCTGGCTTTAAAACGCTTCTCTCGGATTTTCGATTGGGGCGCATAGTACCGGAGCAGACAGTACCGGGCGCGCACCTACCCGCCACGCCGGGGGCCTTTGGTCCTACAGGGGTTGATCGACCCCTTCGTTGGAAAGCTCTAGATCTCTACTTTTCAAGGAAACCGGAATCCAGTCGATCGGATGTAAGGAGGCGAGCTACGTCTCCCGGAAGAGAGGTAACTTCAAAGCGCGAATGGCTTTCAAATGGGGTGAAATAGGCCCACTTTGGGGAGGCCGCAGTTCCTCCAAATCAGGTCCGAGAAGCACAATTCTGGTATATTTTGAAAGGGCGGATCTCTGGCTTTAAAACGCTTCTCTCGGATTTTCGATTGTGGGCGCATAGTACCGTGAGCAGGACAGTACCGGCGCGCACCTACCCACCACGCCGGGTGGCCTTTGGGCCTACAGGGTTGATCGACCCCTCGTTGGAAAGCTCTAGATCTCTACTTTTCAAGGAAACCGGAATCCAGTCGATCGGATGTAAGGAGGCGGAGCTACGTCTCCCGGAATAGAGGTAACTTCAAAGCGCGAATGGCTTTCAAATGGGGGTGAAATAGGCCCACTTTGGGAGGCAGCAGTTCCTCCAAATCAGGTCCGATAAGCACAATTCTGGTATATTTTGAAAGGGCGGATCTCTGGCTTTAAAACGCTTCTCTCGGATTTTCGATTGGGCGCATAGTACCGGGAGCAGACAGTACCGGCGCGCACCTACCCGCCACGCCGGGGCCTTTGGGCCTACAGGGTTGATCGACCCCTCGTTTGGAAAGCTCTAGATCTCTACTTTTCAAGGAAACCGGAATCCAGTCGATCGGATGTAAGGAGGCGGGAGCTACGTCTCCCGGAAGAGAGGCAACTTTAAAGGGCGAATGGCTTTCAAATGGGGTGAAATAGGCCCACTTTGGAAGGCCGCAGTTCCTCCAAATCAGGTCCGAGAAGCACAATTCTGGTATATTTTTGAAACGGCGGATTTCTGGCTTTAAAATGCTTCTCTCGGATTTTCGATTGGGTGCATAGTACCGGAGCAGACAGTACCGGCGCGCGCACCTACCCGCCACGCCGGGGCCTTTGGGCCTACAGGGTTGATCGACCCTCGTTGGAAAGCTCTAGATCTCTACTTTTCAAGGAAACCGGAATCCAGTCGATCGGATGTAAGGAGGCGGAGCTACGTCTCCCGGAAGAGAGGCAACTTCAAAGCGCGAATGGCTTTCAAATGGGGTGAAATAGGCCCACTTTGGGAGGGCAGCAGTTCCTCCAAATCAGGTCCGAGAAGCACAATTCTGGTATATTTTGAAAGGGCGGATCTCTGGCTTTGAAACGATTCTCTCGGATTTTCGATTGGGCGCATAGTACCTGGAGCAGACAGTACCGGCGCGCACCTACCCGCCACGCCGGGGCCTTTGGGCCTACAGGGTTGATCGACCCCTCGTTGGAAAGCTCTAGATCTCTACTTTTCAAGGAAACCGGAATCCAGTCGATCGGATGTAAGGAGGCGGAGCTACGTCTCCCGGAAGAGAGGCAACTTTAAAGGGCGAATGGCTTTCAAATGGGGTGAAATAGGCCCACTTTTTGAGACCGCAGCTCCTTTAAATCAGGTCCGAGAAGCACAATTCTGGTATATTTTGAAAGGGGCGGATCTATGGCTTTAAAACGCTTCTCTCGGATTTTCGATTGGGCGCATAGTACCGGAGCAGACAGTACCGGCGCGCACCTACCCCGCCACGCCGGGGCCTTGGGCCTACAGGGTTGATCGACCCCTCGTTGGAAAGCTATAGATCTGTACTTTTCAAGGAAACCGGAATCCAGTCGATCGGGATGTAAGGAGGCGGAGCTACGTCTCCCGGAAGAGAGAGGCAACTTTAAAGGGCGAATGGGCTTTCAAATGGGGTGAAATAGGCCCACTTTGGGAGGCCGCAGCTCCTCCAAATCAGGTCCGAGAAGCACAATTCTGGTAGTATATTTTGAAAGGGCGGATCTCAGGCTTTAAAACGCTTCTCTCGGATTTTCGATTGGGCGCATAGTACCGGAGCAGACAGTACCGGCGCGCACCTACCCGCCATTGCCGGGGCCTTTGGGCCTACAGGGTTGATTGACCCCTCGTTGGAAAGCTCTGGATCTCTACTTTTCAAGGAAACTGGAATCCAGTCGATCGGATGTAAGGAGGCGGAGCTACGTCTCCCGGAAGAGAGGCAACTTTAAAGGGCGAATGGCTTTCAAATGGGGTGAAATAGGCCCACTTTGGGAGGCCGCAGCTCCTCCAAATCAGGTCCGATAAGCACAATTCTGGTATATTTTGAAAGGGCGGATCTCTGGCTTTAAAACGCTTCTCTCGGATTTTCGATTGGGCGCATAGTACCGGAGCAGACAGTACCGGCGCGCACCTACCCGCCACGCCGGGGCCTTTGGGCCTACAGGGTTGATCGACCCCCTCGTTGGAAAGCTCTAGATCTCTACTTTTCAAGGAAACAAGAATCCAGTCGATCGGACATAAGGAGGCGGAGCTACGGCTCCCAGAAGAGAGGCAACTTTAAAGTGCGAATGGCTTTCAAATGGGGTGAAATAGGCCCACTTTGGGAGGCCACAGCTCCTCCAAATCAGGTCCGAGAAGCAGAATTATGTTATATTTTGAAAGGGCGGATCTCTGGCTTTGAAACGCTTCTCTCGGATTTTCGATTGGGCGCATAGTACCGGAGCAGACAGTACCGGCGCGCACCTACCCGCCACGCCGGGGCCTTTGGGCCTACAGGGTTGATCGACCCCTCGTTGGAAAGCTCTAGATCTCTACTTTTCAAGGAAACCGGAATCCAGTCGATCGGATGTAAGGAGGCGGAGCTACGTCTCCCGGAAGAGAGGCAACTTTAAAGGGCGAATGGCTTTCAAATGGGGGTGAAATAGGCCCACTTTGGAAGGCCGCAGTTCCTCGCAAATCAGGTCCGAGAAGCACAATTCTGGTATATTTTGAAAGGGCGGATTTCTGGCTTTAAAATGCTTCTCTCAGATTTTCGATTGGGCGCATAGTACCGGAGCAGACAGTACCTCGGCGCGCACACTACCCGCCACGCCGGGGCCTTTGGGCCTACAGGGTTGATCGACCCCTCGTTGGAAAGCTCTAGATCTCTACTTTTCAAGGAAACCGGAATCCAGTCGATCGGATGTAAGGAGGGCGGAGCTACGTCTACCGGAAGAGAGGCAACTTCAAAGCGCGAATGGCTTTCAAATGGGGTGAAATAGGCCCACTTTGGGAGGCAGCAGTTCCTCCAAATCAGGTCCGAGAAGCACAATTCTGGTATATTTTGAAAGGGCGGATCTCTGGCTTTGAAACGCTTCTCTCGGATTTTCGATTGGGGCGCATAGTACCGGGAGCAGACAGTACCGGCGCGCACCTACCCGCCACGCCGGGGCCTTTGGGGCCTACAGGGTTGATCGACCCCTCGTTGGAAAGCTCTAGATCTCTACTTTTCAAGGAAACCGGGAATCCAGTCGATCGGATGTAAGGAGGCGGAGCTACGTCTCCCGGAAGAGAGGCAACTTTAAAGGGCGAATGGCTTTCAAATGGGTGTGAAATAGGCCCACTTTGGAAGGGCCGCAGTTCCTCCAAATCAGGTCCGAGAAGCACAATTCTGGTATATTTTGAAAGGGCGGATTTCTGGCTTTAAAATGCTTCTCTCAGATTTTCGATTGGGGTGCATAGTACCGGAGCAGACAGTACCGGCGCGCACCTACCCGCCACGCCGGGGGCCTTTGGGCCTACAGGGTTGATCGACCCCTCGTTGGAAAGCTCTAGATCTCTACTTTTCAAGGAAACCGGAATCCAGTCGATCGGATTGTAAGGAGGCGGAGCTACGTCTACCGGAAGAGAGGGCAACTTCAAAGCGCGAATGGCTTTCAAATTGGGGTGAAATAGGCCCACTTTGGGAGGCAGCAGTTCCTCCAAATCAGGTCCGAGAAGCACAATTCTGGTATATTTTGAAAGGGCGGATCTCTGGCTTTGAAACGCTTCTCTCGGATTTTCGATTGGGCGCATAGATACCGGGAGCAGACAGTACCTGGCGCGCACCTACCCGCCACGCCGGGGCCTTTGGTCCTACAGGGGTTGATCGACCCCTTCGTTGGAAAGCTCTAGATCTCTACTTTTCAAGGAAACCGGGAATCCAGTCGATCGGATGTAAGGAGGCGGAGCTACGTCTCCCGAAGAGAGGTAACTTCAAAGCGCGAATGGCTTTCAAATGGGGTGAAATAGGCCCACTTTGGGGAGGCCGCAGTTCCTCCAAATCAGGTCCGAGAAGCACAATTCTGGTATATTTTGAAAGGGGGCGGATCTCTGGCTTTAAAACGCTTCTCTCGGATTTTCGATTGGGCGCATAGTACCGGAGCAGACAGTACCGGCGCGCTACCTACCCACCACGCCGGGGCCTTTGGCCTACAGGGTTGATCGACACCCTCGTTGTGAAAGCTCTAGATCTCTACTTTTCAAGGAAACCGGAATCCAGTCGATTGGATGTAAGGAGGCGGAGCTACGTCTCCCGGAATAGAGGTAACTTCAAAGCGCGAATGGCTTTCAAATGGGGTGAAATAGGCCACTTTGGGAGGCAGCAGTTCCTCCAAATCAGGTCCGATAAGCACAATTCTGGTATATTTTGAAAGGGCGGATCTCTGGCTTTAAAACGCTTCTCTCGGATTTTCGATTGGGCGCATAGTACCGAGGAGCAGACAGTACCGGCGCGCACACTACCCACCACGCCGGGGCCTTTGGGCCTACAGGGTTGATCGACCCCTCGTTGGAAAGCTCTAGATCTCTACTTTTCAAGGAAACCGGAATCCAGTCGATCGGATGTAAGGAGGCGGAGCTACGTCTCCCGGAATAGAGGGTAACTTCAAAGCGCGAATGGCTTTCAAATGGGGTGAAATAGGCCCACTTTGGGAGGCAGCAGTTCCTCCAAATCAGGTCCGATAAGCACAATTCTGGTATATTTTGAAAGGGCGGATCTCTGGCTTTAAAACGCTTCTCTCGGATTTTCGATTGGGCGCATAGTAACCGGAGCAGACAGTACCCGGCGCGCACCTACCCGCCACGCCGGGGCCTTTGGGCCTACAGGGTTGATCGACCCCTCGTTGGAAAGCTCTAGATCTCTACTTTTCAAGGAAACCGGAATCCAGTCGATCGGATGTAAGGAGGCGGAGCTACGTCTCCCGGAAGAGAGGCAACTTTAAAGGGCGAATGGCTTTCAAATGGGGGTGAAATAGGCCCACTTTGGAAGGCCGCAGTTCCTCCAAATCAGGTCCGAGAAGCACAATTCTGGTATATTTGAAACGGTGGGATTTCTGGCTTTAAAAATGCTTCTCTCGGATTTTCGATTGGGTGCATAGTACCGGAGCAGACAGTACCGGCGCGCACCTACCCGCCACGCCGGGGCCTTTGGGCCTACAGGGTTGATCGACCCCTCGTTGGAAAGCTCTAGATCTCTACTTTTCAAGGAAACCGGAATCCAGTCGATCGGATGTAAGGAGGCGGAGCTACGTCTCCCGGAAGAGAGGCAACTTCAAAGCGCGAATGGCTTTCAAATGGGGGTGAAATAGGCCCACTTTGGGAGGCAGCAGTTCCTCCAAATCAGGTCCGAGAAGCACAATTCTGGTATATTTTGAAAGGGCGGATCTCTGCTTTGAAACGATTCTCTCGGATTTTCGATTGGGCGCATAGTACCGGGAGCAGACAGTACCGCGGCGCGCACCTACCCGCCACGCCGGGGGCCTTTGGGCCTACAGGGTTGATCGACCCCTCGTTGGAAAGCTCTAGATCTCTACTTTTCAAGGGAAACCGGAATCCAGTCGATCGGATGTAAGGAGGCGGAGCTACGTCTCCCGAAGAGAGGCAACTTTAAAGGGCGAATGGCTTTCAAATGGGGTGAAATAGGCCCACTTTTTGAGACCGCAGCTCCTTTAAATCAGGTCCGAGAAGCACAATTCTGGTATATTTTGAAAGGGGCGGATCTATGGCTTTAAAACGCTTCTCTCGGATTTTCGATTGGGCGCATAGTACCGGAGCAGACAGTACCGGCGCGCACCTACCCGCCACGCCGGGGCCTTTGGGGCCTACAGGGTTGATCGACCCCTTCGTTGGAAAGCTATAGATCTGTACTTTTCAAGGAAACCGGAATCCAGTCGATCGGATGTAAGGAGGGCGGAGCTACGTCTCCCGGAAGAGAGGCAACTTTAAAGGGCGAATGGCTTTCAAATGGGGTGAAATAGGCCCACTTTGGGAGGCCGCAGTTCCTCCAAATCAGGTCCGAGAAGCACAATTCTGGTATATTTTGAAAGGGCGATCTCTGGCTTAAAACGCTTCTCTCGGATTTTCGATTGGGCGCATAGTACCGGAGCAGGACAGTACCGGCGCGCACCTACCCGCCACGCCGGGGCCTTTTGGGCCTACAAGGGTTGATCGACCCCTCGTTGGAAAGCTCTAGATCTCTACTTTTCAAGGAAACCGGAATCCAGTCCATCGGATGTAAGGAGGCGGAGCTACGTCTCCCGGAAGAGAGGCAACTTTAAAGGGCGAATGGCTTTCAATGGGGTGAAATAGGCCCACTTTGGAGTGGCCGCAGTTCCTCCAAATCAGGTCCGAGAAGCACAATTTCTGGTATATTTTGAAAGGGCGGATCTCTGGCTTTAAAACGCTTCTCTCGGATTTCGATTGGGTGCATAGTACCGGAGCAGACAGTACCGGCGCGCACCTACCCGCCACGCCGGGGGCCTTTGGGCCTACAGGATTGGATCGACCCTCTCGTTGGAAAGCTCTAGATCTCTACTTTTCAAGGAAACCGGAATCCAGTCGATCGGATGTAAGGAGGCGGAGCTACGTCTCCCGGAAGAGAGGCAACTTTAAAGGCGAATGGCTTTCAAATGGGGGTGAAATAGGCCCACTTTTTGAGACCCGCAGTTCCTCCAAATCAGGTCCGAGAAGCACAATTCTGGTATATTTTGAAAGGGCGGATCTCTGGCTTTAAAACGCTTCTCTCGGATTTTCGATTGGGTGCATAGTAACCGGAGCAGACAGTACCGGCGCGTACCTACCCGCCACGCCGGGGCCTTTGGGCCTACAGGGTTGATCGACCCTTCGTTGAAAGCTCTAGATCTCTACTTTTCAAGGGAAACCGGAATCCAGTCGATCGGATTGTAAGGAGGGCGGAGCTACATCTCCCGTAAGAGAGAGCAACTTTAAAGGGCGAATGGCTTTCAAATGGGGTGAAATAGGCCCACTTTGGGAGACCGAAGCTCCTCCAAATCAGGTCCGAGAAGCACAATTCTGGTATATTTTGAAAGGGCGGATCTCTGGCTTTAAAACGCTTCTCTCGGATTTTCGATTGGGCGCATAGTACCGAAGCAGACAGTACCGTGCGCGCACCTACCCGCCACGCCGGGGCCTTTGGGCCTACAGGGTTGATCGACCCCTTCGTTGGAAAGCTCTAGATCTCTACTTTTCAAGGAAACCGGAATCCAGTCGATCGGATGTAAGGAGGCGGAGCTACGTCTCCCGGAAGAGAGGCAACTTTAAAGGGCGAATGGCTTTCAAATGGGGGTGAAATAGGCCCACTTTGGGAGGCCGCAGCTCCTCCAAATCAGGTCCGAGAAGCACAATTCTGGTATATTTTGAAAGGGGCGGATCTCTGGCTTTAAAACGCTTCTCTCGGATTTTCGATTGGGGCGCATAGTACCGGAGCAGACAGTACTCGGCGCGCACCTACCCGCCACGCCGGGGCCTTTGGGCCTACAGGGTTGATCGACCCCGTCGTTGGAAAGCTCTAGATCTCTACTTTTCAAGGAAACCGGAATCCAGTCGATCGGATGTAAGGAGGGCGTGAGCTACGTCTCCCGGAAGAGAGGCAACTTTAAAGGGCGAATGGCTTTCAAATGGGGTGAAATAGGCCCACTTTTTGAGACCGCAGTTCCTCCAAATCAGGTCCGAGAAGCACAATTCTGGTATATTTTGAAAGGGCGGATCTCTGGCTTTAAAACGCTTCTCTCGGATTTTCGATTGGGTGCATAGTACCTGGAGCAGACAGTACCGGCGCGTACCTACCCGCCACGCCGGGGCCTTTGGGCCTACAGGGTTGATCGACCCCTCGTTGGAAAGCTCTAGATCTCTACTTTTCAAGGAAACCGGAATCCAGTCGATCGGATGTAAGGAGGCGGAGCTACGTCTCCCGGAAGAGAGGCAACTTTAAAGGGCGAATGGCTTTCAAATGGGGTGAAATAGGCCCACTTTTTGAGACCGCAGTTCCTCCAAATCAGGTCCGAGAAGCACAATTCTGGTATATTTTGAAAGGGGCGGATCTCTGGCTTTAAAACGCTTCTCTCGGATTTTCGATTGGGTGCATAGTACCGGAGCAGACAGTACCGGGCGCGTACCTACCCGCCACGCCGGGGCCTTTGGGGCCTACAGGGTTGATCGACCCTTCGTTGGGAAAGCTCTAGATCTCTACTTTTCAAGGAAACCGGAATCCAGTCGATCGGATGTAAGGAGGCGGAGCTACATCTCCCGTAAGAGGCCAACTTTAAAGGGCGAATGGCTTTCAAATGGGGTGAAATAGGCCCACTTTGGGAGACCGAAGCTCCTCCAAATCAGGTTCCGAGAAGCACAATTCTGGTATATTTTGAAAGGGCGGATCTCTGGCTTTAAAACGCTTCTCTCGGATTTTTCGATTGGGGCGCATAGTACCGAAGCAGACAGTACCGGCGCGCACCTACCCGCCACGCCGGGGGCCTTTGGGCCTACAGGGTTGATCGACCCCTCGTTGGAAAGCTCTAGATCTCTACTTTTCAAGGAAACCGGAATCCAGTCGATCGGATGTAAGGAGGGCGGAGCTACGTCTCCCGGAAGAGAGGCAACTTTAAAGGGCGAATGGCTTT
Source organism: Leptodactylus fuscus (assembly GCF_031893055.1). NCBI lineage: Eukaryota > Metazoa > Chordata > Amphibia > Anura > Leptodactylidae > Leptodactylus > Leptodactylus fuscus. The sequence goes on along the minus strand of NW_027440778.1, from coordinate 475,544 downwards.
CAAATGGGGTGAAATAGGCCCACTTTGGGAGGGCCGCAGCTCCTCCAAATCAGGTCCGAGAAGCACAATTCTGGTATATTTTGAAAGGGCGGATCTCTGGCTTTAAAACGCTTCTCTCGGATTTTCGATTGGTGCGCATAGTACCGAGGAGCAGACAGTACCCGGCGCGCACCTACCCGCCACGCCGGGGCCTTTGGGCCTACAGGGTTGATCGACCCCTCGTTGGAAAGCTCTAGATCTCTACTTTTCAAGGAAACCGGAATCCAGTCGATCGGATGTAAGGAGGCGGAGCTACGTCTCCCGGAAGAGAGGCAACTTTAAAGGGCGAATGGCTTTCAAATGGGGTGAAATAGGCCCACTTTGGGAGGCCGCAGCTCCTCCAAATCAGGTCCGAGAAGCACAATTCTGGTATATTTTGAAAGGGCGGATCTCTGGCTTTAAAACGCTTCTCTCGTGATTTTCGATTGGGGCGCATAGTACCGGAGCAGACAGTACCGGCGCGCACCTACCCGCCACGCCGGGCCTTTGGGCCTACAGGGTTGATTGACCCCTCGTTGGAAAGCTCTAGATCTCTACTTTTCAAGGAAAACCGGAATCCAGTCGATTGGATGTAAGGAGGCGGAGCTACGTCTCCCGGAAGAGAGGCAACTTTAAAGGGGCGAATGGGCTTTCAAATGGGGTGAAATAGGCCCACTTTGGGAGGCCGCAGCTCCTCCAAATCAGGTCCGAGAAGCACAATTCTGGTATATTTTGAAAGGCGGATCTCTGGCTTTAAAACGCTTCTCTCGGATTTTCGATTGGGGCGCATAGTACCGGAGCAGACAGTACCGGCGCGCACCTACCCGCCACGCCGGGGCCTTTGGGCCTACAGGGTTGATCGACCCCTCTTTGGAAAGCTCTAGATCTCTACTTTTCAAGGAAACCGGAATCCAGTCGATTGGATGTAAGGAGGCGGAGCTACGTCTCCAGGAAGAGAGGCAACTTTAAAGGGCGAATGGCTTTCAAATGGGGTGAAATAGGCCCACTTTGGGAGGCCGCAGCTCCTCCAAATCAGGTCCGAGAAGCACAATTCTGGTATATTTTAAAAAGGGGCGGATCTCTGGCTTTAAAACGCTTCTCTCGGATTTTCGATTGGGCGCATAGTACCGGAGCAGACAGTACCGGCGCGCACCTACCCGCCACGCCGGGGCCTTTGGGCCTACAGGGTCGATCAACCCTGTAGGCCCAAAGGCCCCGGTGTGGCGGTAGGTGCGCGCCGGTACTGTGTCTGCTCCGGTACTATGCGCCCAATCGAAAATCCGAGAGAAGCGTTTTAAAGGCCAGAATCCGCCCTTTCAAAATATACCAGAATTGTTGCTTCTCGGACCTGATTTGGAGGAGCTGCGCCTCCCAAAGGTGTGGCCTATTTCACCCCATTTGAAAGCCGATTCGCCCTTTAAAGTTCCTCTCTTCCGGGAGACGTAGCTCCGCCTCCTTACATCCGATCGACTGATTCCGATTCCTTGAAAAGTAGAGATCTAGAGCTTTCCAACGAGGGGTCGATCAACCCTGTAGGCCCAAAGGCCCCGGCGTGGCGGGTTAGGTGCGCGCCGGTACTGTCTGCTCCGGTACTATGCGCCCAATCGAAAATCCGAGAGAAGCGTTTTAAAGCCAGAGATCCGCCCTTTTTAAAATATACCAGAATTGTGCTTCTCGGACCTGATTTGGAGGAGCTGCGGCCTCCCAAAGTGGGCCTATTTCACCCCATTTGAAAGCCATTCCGCCCTTTAAAGTTGCCTCTCTTCCTGGAGACGTAGCTCCGCCTCCTTACATCCAATCGACTGGATTCCGGTTTCCTTGAAAAGTAGAGATCTAGAGCTTTCCAAAGAGGGGTCGATCAACCCTGTAGGCCCAAAGGCCCCGGCGTGGCGGGGTAGGTGCGCGCCGGTACTGTCTGCTCCGGTACTATGCGCCCAATCGAAAATCCGAGAGAAGCGTTTAAAGCCAGAGATCCGCCCTTTCAAAATATACCAGAATTGTGCTTCTCGGACCTGATTTGGAGGAGCTGCGGCCTCCCAAAGTGGGCCTATTTCACCCCATTTGAAAGCCATTCGCCCTTTAAAGTTGCCTCTCTTCCGGGAGACGTAGCTCCGCCTCCTTACATCCAATCGACTGGGATTCCGGTTTCCTTGAAAAGTAGAGATCTAGAGCTTTCCAACGAGGGGTCAATCAACCCTGTAGGCCCAAAGGCCCCGGCGTGGCGGGTAGGTGCGCGCCGGTACTGTCTGCTCCGGTACTATGCGCCCAATCGAAAATCCGAGAGAAGCGTTTTAAAGCCAGAGATCCGCCCTTTCAAAATATACCAGAATTGTGCTTCTCGGACCTGATTTGGGAGGAGCTGCGGCCTCCCAAAGTGGGCCTATTTCACCCCATTTGAAAGCCATTCGCCTTTAAAGTTGCCTCTCTTCCGGGAGACGTAGCTCCGCCTCCTTACATCCGATCGACTGGATTCCGGTTTCCTTGAAAAAGTAGAGATCTAGAGCTTTCCAACGAGGGGTCGATCAACCCTGTAGGCCCAAAGGCCCCGGCGTGGCGGGTAGGTGCGCGCCGGTACTGTCTGCTCCGGTACTATGCGCCCAATCGAAAATCCGAGAGAAGCGTTTTAAAGCCAGAGATCCGCCCTTTCAAAATATACCAGAATTGTGCTTCTCGGACCTGATTTGGAGGAGCTGCGGCCTCCCAAAGTGGGCCTATTTCACCCCATTTGAAAGCCATTCGCCCTTTAAAGTTGCCTCTCTTCCGGGAGACGTAGCTCCGCCTCCTTACATCCGATCGACTGGATTCCGGTTTCCTTGAAAAGTAGAGATCTAGAGCTTTCCAACGAGGGGTCGATCAACCCTGTAGGCCAAAGGCCCCGGCGTGGCGGGTAGGTGCGCGCCGGTACTGTCTGCTTCGGTACTATGCGCCCAATCGAAAATCCGAGAGAAGCGTTTTAAAGCCAGAGATCCGCCCTTTCAAAATATACCAGAATTGTGCTTCTCGGACCTGATTTGGAGGAGCTTCGGTCTCCCAAAGTGGGCCTATTTCACCCCATTTGAAAGCCATTCGCCCTTTAAAGTTGCCTCTCTTACGGGAGATGTAGCTCCGCCTCCTTACATCCGATCGACTGGATTCCGGTTTCCTTGAAAAGTAGAGATCTAGAGCTTTCCAACGAAGGGGTCGATCAACCCTGTAGGCCCAAAGGCCCCGGCGTGGCGGGTAGGTACGCGCCGGTACTTGTCTGCTCCGGTACTATGCACCCAATCGAAAATCCGAGAGAAGCGTTTTAAAGCCAGAGATCCGCCCTTTCAAAATATACCAGGAATTGTTGCTTCTCGGACCTGATTTGGAGGAACTGCGGTCTCAAAAAGTGGGCCTATTTCACCCCATTTGAAAGCCATTCGGCCCTTTAAAGTTGCCTCTCTTCCGGGAGACGTAGCTCCGCCTCCTTACATCCGATCGACTGGATTCCGGTTTCCTTGAAAAGTAGAGATCTAGAGCTTTCCAACGAGGGGTCGATCAACCCTGTAGGCCCAAAGGCCCCGGCGTGGCGGGTAGGTACGCGCCGGTACTGTCTGCTCCGGTACTATGCACCCAATCGAAAATCCGAGAGAAGCGTTTTAAAGCCAGAGATCCGCCCTTTCAAATATACCAGAATTGTGCTTCTCGGACCTGATTTGGAGGAACTGCGGTCTCAAAAAGTGGGCCTATTTCACCCCATTTGAAAGCCATTCGCCCTTTAAAGTTGCCTCTCTTCCGGGAGACGTAGCTCCGCCTCCTTACATCCGATCGACTGGATTCCGGTTTCCTTGAAAAGTAGAGATCTAGAGCTTTCCAACGAGGGGTCGATCAACCCTGTAGGCCCAAAGGCCCCGGCGTGGCGGGTAGGTGCGCGCCGGTACTGTCTGCTCCGGTACTATGCGCCCAATCGAAAATCCGAGAGAAGCGTTTTAAAGCCAGAGATCCGCCCTTTCAAAATATACCAGAATTGTGCTTCTCGGACCTGATTTGGTGAGGAGCTGCGGCCTCCCAAAGTGGGCCTATTTCACCCCATTTGAAAGCCATTCGCCCTTTAAAGTTGCCTCTCTTCCGGGAGACGTAGCTCCGCCTCCTTACATCCGATCGACTGGATTCCGGTTTCCTTGAAAAGTAGAGATCTAGAGCTTTCCAACGAGGGGTCGATCAACCCTGTAGGCCCAAAGGCCCCGGCGTGTGCGGGTAGGTGCGCGCCGGTACTGAGTCTGCTTCGGTACTATGCGCCCAATCGAAAATCCGAGAGAAGCGTTTTAAAGCCAGAGATCCGCCCTTTCAAAATATACCAGAATTGTGCTTCTCGGACCTGATTTGGAGGAGCTTCGGTCTCCCAAAGTGGGCCTATTTCACCCCATTTGAAAGCCATTCGCCCTTTAAAGTTGCCTCTCTTACGGGAGATGTAGCTCCGCCTCCTTACATCCGATCGACTGGATTCCGGTTTCCTTGAAAAGTAGAGATCTAGAGCTTTCCAACGAAGGGTCGATCAACCCTGTAGGCCCAAAGGCCCCGGGCGTGGCGGGGTAGGTACGCGCCGGTACTGGTCTGCTCCGGTACTATGCACCCAATCGAAAATCCGAGAGAAGCGTTTTAAAGCCAGAGATCCGCCCCTTTCAAAATATACCAGAATTGTGCTTCTCGGACCTGATTTGGAGGAACTGCGGTCTCAAAAAGTGGGCCTATTTCACCCCATTTGAAAGCCATTCGCCCTTTAAAGTTGCCTCTCTTCCGGGAGACGTAGCTCCGCCTCCTTACATCCGATCGACTGGATTCCGGTTTCCTTGAAAAGTAGAGATCTAGAGCTTTCCAACGAGGGGTCGATCAATCCTGTAGGCCCAAAGGCCCCGGCGTGGCGGGGTAGGTGCGCGCCGGTACTGTCTGCTCCTGGTACTATGCACCCAATCGAAAATCCGAGAGAAGCGTTTTTAAAGCCAGAGATCCGCCCTTTCAAAATATACCAGAATTGTGCTTCTCGGACCTGATTTGGAGGAACTGCGGCCTTCCAAAGTGGGCCTATTTCACCCCATTTGAAAGCCATTCGCCCTTTAAAGTTGCCTCTCTTCCGGGAGACGTAGCTCCGCCTCCTTACATCCGATGGACTGGATTCCGGTTTCCTTGAAAAGTAGAGATCTAGAGCTTTCCAACGAGGGGTCGATCAACCCTGTAGGCCCAAAGGCCCCGGCGTGGCGGGGTAGGTGCGCGCCGGGGTACTGTCTGCTCCGGTACTATGCGCCCAATCGAAAATCCGAGAGAAGCGTTTTAAAAGCCAGAGATCCGCCCTTTCAAAATATACCAGAATTGTGCTTCTCGGACCTGATTTGGAGGGAACTGCGGCCTCCCAAAGTGGGCCTATTTCACCCCATTTGAAAGCCATTCGCCCTTTAAAGTTGCCTCTCTTCCGGGAGACGTAGCTCCGCCTCCTTACATCCGATCGACTGGATTCCGGTTTCCTTGAAAAGTACAGATCTATAGCTTTCCAACGAGGGGTCGATCAACCCTGTAGGCCCAAAGGCCCCGGCGTGGCGGGTAGGTGCGCGCCGGTACTGTCTGCTCCGGTACTATGCGCCCAATCGAAAATCCGAGAGAAGCGTTTTAAAGCCATAGATCCGCCCTTTCAAATATACCAGAATTGTGCTTCTCGGACCTGATTTAAAGGAGCTGCGGTCTCAAAAAGTGGGGCCTATTTCACCCCATTTGAAAGCCATTCGCCCTTTAAAGTTGCCTCTCTTCCGGGAGACGTAGCTCCGCCTCCTTACATCCGATCGACTGGATTCCGGTTTCCTTGAAAAGTAGAGATCTAGAGCTTTCCAACGAGGGGGTCGATCAACCCTGTAGGCCCAAAGGCCCCGGCGTGGCGGGTAGGTGCGCGCCGGTACTGTCTGCTCCGGTACTATGCGCCCAATCGAAAATCCGAGAGAATCGTTTCAAAGCCAGAGATCCGCCCTTTCAAAATATACCAGAATTGTGCTTCTCGGACCTGATTTGGAGGAACTGCTGCCTCCCAAAGTGGGCCTATTTCACCCCATTTGAAAGCCATTCGCGCTTTGAAGTTGCCTCTCTTCCGGGAGACGTAGCTCCGCCTCCTTACATCCGATCGACTGGATTCCGGTTTCCTTGAAAAGTAGAGATCTAGAGCTTTCCAACGAGGGGTCGATCAACCCTGTAGGCCCAAAGGCCCCGGCGTGTGCGGGTAGGTGCGCGCCGGTACTGTCTGCTCCGGTACTATGCACCCAATCGAAAATCCGAGAGAAGCATTTTAAAGCCAGAAATCCACCGTTTCAAAATATACCAGAATTGTGCTTCTCGGACCTGATTTGGAGGAACTGCGGCCTTCCAAAGTGGGCCTATTTCACCCCATTTGAAAGGCCATTCGCCCTTTAAAGTTGCCTCTCTTCCGGGAGACGTAGCTCCGCCTCCTTACATCCGATCGACTGGATTCCGGTTTCCTTGAAAAGTAGAGATCTAGAGCTTTCCAACGAGGGGTCGATCAACCCTGTAGGCCCAAAGCCCCCGGCGTGGCGGGTAGGTGCGCGCCGGTACTGTCTGCTCCGGTACTATGCGCCCAATCGAAAATCCGAGAGAAGCGTTTTAAAGCCAGAGATCCGCCTTTCAAAATATACCAGAATTGTGCTTATCGGACCTGATTTGGAGTGAACTGCTGCCTCCCAAAGTGGGCCTATTTCACCCCATTATGAAAGCCATTCGCGCTTTGAAGTTACCTCTATTCCGGGGAGACGTAGCTCCGCCTCCTTACATCCGATCGACTGGATTCCGGTTTCCTTGAAAATGTAGAGATCTAGAGCTTTCCAACGAGGGTCGATCAACCCTGTAGGCCCAAAGGCCCCGGCGTGGTGGGTAGGTGCGCGCCGGGTACTGTCTGCTCCGGTACTATGCGCCCAATCGAAAATCCGAGAGAAGCGTTTTAAAGCCAGAGATCCGCCCTTTCAAAATATACCAGAATTGTGCTTATCGGACCTGATTTGGAGGAACTGCTGCCTCCCAAAGTGGGCCTATTCACCCCATTTGAAAGCCATTCGCGCTTTGAAGTTACCTCTATTCCGGGAGACGTAGCTCCGCCTCCTTACATCCAATCGACTGGATTCCGGTTTCCTTGAAAAGTAGAGATCTAGAGCTTTCCAACGAGGGGTCGATCAACCCTGTAGGCCCAAAGGCCCGGCGTGGTGGGTAGGGTGCGCGCCGGTACTGTCTGCTCCGGGTACTATGCGCCCAATCGAAAATCCGAGAGAAGCGTTTTAAAGCCAGAGATCCGCCCTTTCAAAATATACCAGAATTGTGCTTCTCGGACCTGATTTGGAGGAACTGCGGCCTCCAAAGTGGGCCTATTTCACCCATTTGAAAGCCATTCGCGCTTTGAAGTTACCTCTCTTCCGGGAGACGTAGCTCCGCCTCCTTACATCCGATCGACTGGATTCCGGTTTCCTTGAAAAGTAGAGATCTAGAGCTTTCCAACGAGGGGTCGATCAACCCTGTAGGACCAAAGGCCCCGGCGTGGCGGGGTAGGTGCGCGCCGGTACTGTCTGCTCCGGTACTATGCGCCCAATCGAAAATCCGAGAGAAGCGTTTCAAAGCCAGAGATCCGCCCTTTCAAAATATACCAGAATTGTGCTTCTCGGACCTGATTTGGAGGAACTGCTGCCTCCCAAAGTGGGCCTATTTCACCCCATTTGAAAGCCATTCGCGCTTTGAAGTTGCCTCTCTTCCGGTAGACGTAGCTCCGCCTCCTTACATCCGATCGACTGGATTCCGGTTTCCTTGAAAAGTAGAGATCTAGAGCTTTCCAACGAGGGGTCGATCAACCCTGTAGGCCCAAAGGCCCCGGCGTGGCGGGTAGGTGCGCGCCGGTACTGTCTGCTCCGGTACTATGCACCCAATCGAAAATCTGAGAGAAGCATTTTAAAGCCAGAAATCCGCCCTTTCAAAATATACCAGAATTGTGCTTCTCGGACCTGATTTGGAGGAACTGCGGCCTTCCAAAGTGGGCCTATTTCACCCCATTTGAAAGCCATTCGCCCTTTAAAGTTGCCTCTCTTCCGGGAGACGTAGCTCCGCCTCCTTACATCCGATCGACTGGATTCCGGTTTCCTTGAAAAGTAGAGATCTAGAGCTTTCCAACGAGGGGTCGATCAACCCTGTAGGCCCAAAGGCCCCGGCGTGGCGGGTAGGTGCGCGCCGGTACTGTCTGCTCCGGTACTATGCGCCCAATCGAAAATCCGAGAGAAGCGTTTCAAAGCCAGAGATCCGCCCTTTCAAAATATACCAGAATTGTGCTTCTCGGACCTGATTTGGAGGAACTGCTGCCTCCCAAAGTGGGGCCTATTTCACCCCATTTGAAAGCCATTCGCGCTTTGAAGTTGCCTCTCTTCCGGTAGACGTAGCTCCGCCTCCTTACATCCGATCGACTGGATTCCGGTTTCCTTGAAAAGTAGAGATCTAGAGCTTTCCAACGAGGGGTCGATCAACCCTGTAGGCCCAAAGGCCCCGGCGTGGCGGGTAGGTGCGCGCCGGTACTGTCTGCTCCGGTACTATGCGCCCAATCGAAAATCTGAGAGAAGCATTTTAAAGCCAGAAATCCGCCCTTTCAAAATATACCAGAATTGTGCTTCTCGGACCTGATTTGGAGGAACTGCGGCCTTCCAAAGTGGGCCTATTTCACCCCATTTGAAAGCCATTCGCCCTTTAAAGTTGCCTCTCTTCCGGGAGACGTAGCTCCGCCTCCTTACATCCGATCGACTGGATTCCGGTTTCCTTGAAAAGTAGAGATCTAGAGCTTTCCAACGAGGGGTCGATCAACCCTGTAGGCCCAAAGGCCCCGGCGTGGCGGGTAGGTGCGCGCCGGTACTGTCTGCTCCGGTACTATGCGCCCAATCGAAAATCCGAGAGAAGCGTTTCAAAGCCAGAGATCCGCCCTTTCAAAATATAACATAATTCTGCTTCTCGGACCTGATTTGGAGGAGCTGTGGCCTCCCAAAGTGGGCCTATTTCACCCCATTTGAAAGCCATTCGCACTTTAAAGTTGCCTCTCTTCTGGGAGCCGTAGCTCCGCCTCCTTATGTCCGATCGACTGGATTCTTGTTTCCTTGAAAAGTAGAGATCTAGAGCTTTCCAACGAGGGGTCGATCAACCCTGTAGGCCCAAAGGCCCCGGCGTGGCGGGTAGGTGCGCGCCGGTACTGTCTGCTCCGGTACTATGCGCCCAATCGAAAATCCGAGAGAAGCGTTTTAAAGCCAGAGATCCGCCCTTTCAAAATATACCAGAATTGTGCTTATCGGACCTGATTTGGAGGAGCTGCGGCCTCCCAAAGTGGGCCTATTTCACCCCATTTGAAAGCCATTCGCCCTTTAAAGTTGCCTCTCTTCCGGGAGACGTAGCTCCGCCTCCTTACATCCGATCGACTGGATTCCAGTTTCCTTGAAAAGTAGAGATCCAGAGCTTTCCAACGAGGGGTCAATCAACCCTGTAGGCCCAAAGGCCCCGGCATGGCGGGTAGGTGCGCGCCGGTACTGTCTGCTCCGGTACTATGCGCCCAATCGAAAATCCGAGAGAAGCGTTTTAAAGCCTGAGATCCGCCCTTTCAAAATATACCAGAATTGTGCTTCTCGGACCTGATTTGGAGGAGCTGCGGCCTCCCAAAGTGGGCCTATTTCACCCCATTTGAAAGCCATTCGCCCTTTAAAGTTGCCTCTCTTCCGGGAGACGTAGCTCCGCCTCCTTACATCCGATCGACTGGATTCCGGTTTCCTTGAAAAGTACAGATCTATAGCTTTCCAACGAGGGGTCGATCAACCCTGTAGGCCCAAAGGCCCCGGCGTGGCGGGTAGGTGCGCGCCGGTACTGTCTGCTCCGGTACTATGCGCCCAATCGAAAATCCGAGAGAAGCGTTTTAAAGCCATAGATCCGCCCTTTCAAAATATACCAGAATTGTGCTTCTCGGACCTGATTTAAAGGAGCTGCGGTCTCAAAAAGTGGGCCTATTTCACCCCATTTGAAAGCCATTCGCCCTTTAAAGTTGCCTCTCTTCCGGGAGACGTAGCTCCGCCTCCTTACATCCGATCGACTGGATTCCGGTTTCCTTGAAAAGTAGAGATCTAGAGCTTTCCAACGAGGGGTCGATCAACCCTGTAGGCCCAAAGGCCCCGGCGTGGCGGGTAGGTGCGCGCCGGTACTGTCTGCTCCGGTACTATGCGCCCAATCGAAAATCCGAGAGAATCGTTTCAAAGCCAGAGATCCGCCCTTTCAAAATATACCAGAATTGTGCTTCTCGGACCTGATTTGGAGGAACTGCTGCCTCCCAAAGTGGGCCTATTTCACCCCATTTGAAAGCCATTCGCGCTTTGAAGTTGCCTCTCTTCCGGGAGACGTAGCTCCGCCTCCTTACATCCGATCGACTGGATTCCGGTTTCCTTGAAAAGTAGAGATCTAGAGCTTTCCAACGAGGGGTCGATCAACCCTGTAGGCCCAAAGGCCCCGGCGTGGCGGGTAGGTGCGCGCCGGTACTGTCTGCTCCGGTACTATGCACCCAATCGAAAATCCGAGAGAAGCATTTTAAAGCCAGAAATCCGCCGTTTCAAAATATACCAGAATTGTGCTTCTCGGACCTGATTTGGAGGAACTGCGGCCTTCCAAAGTGGGCCTATTTCACCCCATTTGAAAGCCATTCGCCCTTTAAAGTTGCCTCTCTTCCGGGAGACGTAGCTCCGCCTCCTTACATCCGATCGACTGGATTCCGGTTTCCTTGAAAAGTAGAGATCTAGAGCTTTCCAACGAGGGGTCGATCAACCCTGTAGGCCCAAAGGCCCCGGCGTGGCGGGTAGGTGCGCGCCGGTACTGTCTGCTCCGGTACTATGCGCCCAATCGAAAATCCGAGAGAAGCGTTTTAAAGCCAGAGATCCGCCCTTTCAAAATATACCAGAATTGTGCTTATCGGACCTGATTTGGAGGAACTGCTGCCTCCCAAAGTGGGCCTATTTCACCCCATTTGAAAGCCATTCGCGCTTTGAAGTTACCTCTATTCCGGGAGACGTAGCTCCGCCTCCTTACATCCGATCGACTGGATTCCGGTTTCCTTGAAAAGTAGAGATCTAGAGCTTTCCAACGAGGGGTCGATCAACCCTGTAGGCCCAAAGGCCCCGGCGTGGTGGGTAGGTGCGCGCCGGTACTGTCTGCTCCGGTACTATGCGCCCAATCGAAAATCCGAGAGAAGCGTTTTAAAGCCAGAGATCCGCCCTTTCAAAATATACCAGAATTGTGCTTCTCGGACCTGATTTGGAGGAACTGCGGCCTCCCAAAGTGGGCCTATTTCACCCCATTTGAAAGCCATTCGCGCTTTGAAGTTACCTCTCTTCCGGGAGACGTAGCTCCGCCTCCTTACATCCGATCGACTGGATTCCGGTTTCCTTGAAAAGTAGAGATCTAGAGCTTTCCAACGAGGGGTCGATCAACCCTGTAGGACCAAAGGCCCCGGCGTGGCGGGTAGGTGCGCGCCGGTACTGTCTGCTCCGGTACTATGCGCCCAATCGAAAATCCGAGAGAAGCGTTTTAAAGCCAGAGATCCGCCCTTTCAAAATATACCAGAATTGTGCTTCTCGGACCTGATTTGGAGGAACTGCTGCCTCCCAAAGTGGGCCTATTTCACCCCATTTGAAAGCCATTCGCGCTTTGAAGTTGCCTCTCTTCCGGTAGACGTAGCTCCGCCTCCTTACATCCGATCGACTGGATTCCGGTTTCCTTGAAAAGTAGAGATCTAGAGCTTTCCAACGAGGGGTCGATCAACCCTGTAGGCCCAAAGGCCCCGGCGTGGCGGGTAGGTGCGCGCCGGTACTGTCTGCTCCGGTACTATGCGCCCAATCGAAAATCCGAGAGAAGCGTTTCAAAGCCAGAGATCCGCCCTTTCAAAATATAACATAATTCTGCTTCTCGGACCTGATTTGGAGGAGCTGTGGCCTCCCAAAGTGGGCCTATTTCACCCCATTTGAAAGCCATTCGCACTTTAAAGTTGCCTCTCTTCTGGGAGCCGTAGCTCCGCCTCCTTATGTCCGATCGACTGGATTCCGGTTTCCTTGAAAAGTAGAGATCTAGAGCTTTCCAACGAGGGGTCGATCAACCCTGTAGGCCCAAAGGCCCCGGCGTGGCGGGTAGGTGCGCGCCGGTACTGTCTGCTCCGGTACTATGCGCCCAATCGAAAATCCGAGAGAAGCGTTTTAAAGCCAGAGATCCGCCCTTTCAAAATATACCAGAATTGTGCTTATCGGACCTGATTTGGAGGAGCTGCGGCCTCCCAAAGTGGGCCTATTTCACCCCATTTGAAAGCCATTCGCCCTTTAAAGTTGCCTCTCTTCTGGGAGACGTAGCTCCGCCTCCTTACATCCGATCGACTGGATTCCAGTTTCCTTGAAAAGTAGAGATCCAGAGCTTTCCAACGAGGGGTCAATCAACCCTGTAGGCCCAAAGGCCCCGGCATGGCGGGTAGGTGCGCGCCGGTACTGTCTGCTCCGGTACTATGCGCCCAATCGAAAATCCGAGAGTAGCGTTTTAAAGCCTGAGATCCGCCCTTTCAAAATATACCAGAATTGTGCTTCTCGGACCTGATTTGGAGGAGCTGCGGCCTCCCAAAGTGGGCCTATTTCACCCCATTTGAAAGCCATTCGCCCTTTAAAGTTGCCTCTCTTCCGGGAGACGTAGCTCCGCCTCCTTACGTCCGATCGACTGGATTCCGGTTTCCTTGAAAAGTAGAGATCTAGAGCTTTCCAAAGAGGGGTCGATCAACCCTGTAGGCCCAAAGGCCCCGGCGTGGCGGGTAGGTGCGCGCCGGTACTGTCTGCTCCGGTACTATGCGCCCAATCGAAAATCCGAGAGAAGCGTTTTAAAGCCAGAGATCCGCCCTTTCAAAATATACCAGAATTGTGCCTCTCGGACCTGATTTGGAGGAGCTGCGGCCTCCCAAAGTGGGCCTATTTCACCCCATTTGAAAGCCATTCGCCCTTTAAAGTTGCCTCTCTTCCGGGAGACGTAGCTCCGCCTCCTTACATCCGATCGACTGGATTCCAGTTTCCTTGAAAAGTAGAGATCTAGAGCTTTCCAACGAGGGGTCGATCAACCCTGTAGGCCCAAAGGCCCCGGCGTGGCGGGTAGGTGCGCGCCGGTACTGTCTGCTCCGGTACTATGCGCCCAATCGAAAATCCGAGAGAAGCGTTTTAAAGCCAGAGATCCGCCCTTTCAAAATATACCAGAATTGTGCTTCTCGGACCTGATTTGGAGGAGCTGCGGCCTCCCAAAGTGGGCCTATTTCACCCCATTTGAAAGCCATTCGCCCTTTAAAGTTGCCTCTCTTCCGGGAGACGTAGCTCCGCCTCCTTACGTCCGATCGACTGGATTCCGGTTTCCTTGAAAAGTAGAGATCTAGAGCTTTCCAAAGAGGGGTCGATCAACCCTGTAGGCCCAAAGGCCCCGGCGTGGCGGGTAGGTGCGCGCCGGTACTGTCTGCTCCGGTACTATGCACCCAATCGAAAATCCGAGAGAAGCGTTTTAAAGCCAGAGATCCGCCCTTTCAAAATATACCAGAATTGTGCTTCTCGGACCTGATTTGGAGGAGCTGCGGCCTCCCAAAGTGGGCCTATTTCACCCCATTTGAAAGCCATTCGCGCTTTGAAGTTACCTCTATTCCGGGAGACGTAGCTCCGCCTCCTTACATCCGATCGACTGGATTCCGGTTTCCTTGAAAAGTAGAGATCTAGAGCTTTCCAACGAGGGGTCGATCAACCCTGTAGGCCCAAAGGCCCCGGCGTGGCGGGTAGGTGCGCGCCGGTACTGTCTGCTCCGGTACTATGCGCCCAATCGAAAATCCGAGAGAAGCGTTTCAAAGCCAGAGATCCGCCCTTTCAAAATATAACATAATTCTGCTTCTCGGACCTGATTTGGAGGAGCTGTGGCCTCCCAAAGTGGGCCTATTTCACCCCATTTGAAAGCCATTCGCACTTTAAAGTTGCCTCTCTTCTGGGAGCCGTAGCTCCGCCTCCTTATGTCCGATCGACTGGATTCCGGTTTCCTTGAAAAGTAGAGATCTAGAGCTTTCCAACGAGGGGTCGATCAACCCTGTAGGCCCAAAGGCCCCGGCGTGACGGGTAGGTGCGCGCCGGTACTGTCTGCTCCGGTACTATGCGCCCAATCGAAAATCCGAGAGAAGCGTTTTAAAGCCAGAGATCCGCCCTTTCAAAATATACCAGAATTGTGCTTCTCGGACCTGATTTGGAGGAGCTGCGGCCTCCCAAAGTGGGCCTATTTCTCCCCATTTGAAAGCCATTCGCCCTTTAAAGTTGCCTCTCTTCCGGGAGACGTAGCTCCGCCTCCTTACATCCGATCGACCGGATTCCGGTTTCCTTGAAAAGTAGAGATCTAGAGCTTTCCAACGAGGGGTCGATCAACCCTGTAGGCCCAAAGGCCCCGGCGTGGCGGGTAGGTGCGCGCCGGTACTGTCTGCTCCGGTACTATGCGCCCAATCGAAAATCCGAGAGAAGCGTTTTAAAGCCAGAGATCCGCCCTTTCAAAATATACCAGAATTGTGCTTATCGGACCTGATTTGGAGGAGCTGCGGCCTCCCAAAGTGGGCCTATTTCACCCCATTTGAAAGCCATTCGCCCTTTAAAGTTGCCTCTCTTCCGGGAGACGTAGCTCCGCCTCCTTACATCCGATCGACTGGATTCCAGTTTCCTTGAAAAGTAGAGATCCAGAGCTTTCCAACGAGGGGTCAATCAACCCTGTAGGCCCAAAGGCCCCGGCATGGCGGGTAGGTGCGCGCCGGTACTGTCTGCTCCGTTACTATGCGCCCAATCGAAAATCCGAGAGAAGCGTTTTAAAGCCTGAGATCCGCCCTTTCAAAATATACCAGAATTGTGCTTATCGGACCTGATTTGGAGGAGCTGCGGCCTCCCAAAGTGGGCCTATTTCACCCCATTTGAAAGCCATTCGCCCTTTAAAGTTGCCTCTCTTCCGGGAGACGTAGCTCCGCCTCCTTACATCCGATCGACTGGATTCCAGTTTCCTTGAAAAGTAGAGATCCAGAGCTTTCCAACGAGGGGTCAATCAACCCTGTAGGCCCAAAGGCCCCGGCATGGCGGGTAGGTGCGCGCCGGTACTGTCTGCTCCGGTACTATGCGCCCAATCGAAAATCCGAGAGAAGCGTTTTAAAGCCAGAGATCCGCCCTTTCAAAATATACCAGAATTGTGCTTCTCGGACCTGATTTGGAGGAACTGCGGCCTCCCAAAGTGGGCCTATTTCACCCCATTTGAAAGCCATTCGCGCTTTGAAGTTACCTCTCTTCCGGGAGACGTAGCTCCGCCTCCTTACATCCGATCGACTGGATTCCGGTTTCCTTGAAAAGTAGAGATCTAGAGCTTTCCAACGAGGGGTCGATCAACCCTGTAGGACCAAAGGCCCCGGGCGTGGCGGGTAGGTGCGCGCCGGTACTGTCTGCTCCGGTACTATGCGCCCAATCGAAAATCCGAGAGAAGCGTTTCAAAGCCAGAGATCCGCCCTTTCAAAATATACCAGAATTGTGCTTCTCGGACCTGATTTGGAGGAACTGCTGCCTCCCAAAGTGGGCCTATTTCACCCCATTTGAAAGCCATTCGCGCTTTGAAGTTGCCTCTCTTCCGGTAGACGTAGCTCCGCCTCCTTACATCCGATCGACTGGATTCCGGTTTCCTTGAAAAGTAGAGATCTAGAGCTTTCCAACGAGGGGTCGATCAACCCTGTAGGCCCAAAGGCCCCGGCGTGGCGGGTAGGTGCGCGCCGGTACTGTCTGCTCCGGTACTATGCACCCAATCGAAAATCTGAGAGAAGCATTTTAAAGCCAGAAATCCGCCCTTTCAAAATATACCAGAATTGTGCTTCTCGGACCTGATTTGGAGGAACTGCGGCCTTCCAAAGTGGGCCTATTTCACCCCATTTGAAAGCCATTCGCCCTTTAAAGTTGCCTCTCTTCCGGGAGACGTAGCTCCGCCTCCTTACATCCGATCGACTGGATTCCGGTTTCCTTGAAAAGTAGAGATCTAGAGCTTTCCAACGAGGGGTCGATCAACCCTGTAGGCCCAAAGGCCCCGGCGTGGCGGGTAGGTGCGCGCCGGTACTGTCTGCTCCGGTACTATGCGCCCAATCGGAAATCCGAGAGAAGCGTTTCAAAGCCAGAGATCCGCCCTTTCAAAATATAACATAATTCTGCTTCTCGGACCTGATTTGGAGGAGCTGTGGCCTCCCAAAGTGGGCCTATTTCACCCCATTTGAAAGCCATTCGCACTTTAAAGTTGCCTCTCTTCCGGGAGACGTAGCTCCGCCTCCTTACATCCGATCGACTGGATTCCAGTTTCCTTGAAAAGTAGAGATCCAGAGCTTTCCAACGAGGGGTCAATCAACCCTGTAGGCCCAAAGGCCCCGGCATGGCGGGTAGGTGCGCGCCGGTACTGTCTGCTCCGGTACTATGCGCCCAATCGAAAATCCGAGAGTAGCGTTTTAAAGCCTGAGATCCGCCCTTTCAAAATATACCAGAATTGTGCTTCTCGGACCTGATTTGGAGGAGCTGCGGCCTCCCAAAGTGGGCCTATTTCACCCCATTTGAAAGCCATTCGCCCTTTAAAGTTGCCTCTCTTCCGGGAGACGTAGCTCCGCCTCCTTACGTCCGATCGACTGGATTCCGGTTTCCTTGAAAAGTAGAGATCTAGAGCTTTCCAAAGAGGGGTCGATCAACCCTGTAGGCCCAAAGGCCCCGGCGTGGCGGGTAGGTGCGCGCCGGTACTGTCTGCTCCGGTACTATGCGCCCAATCGAAAATCCGAGAGAAGCGTTTTAAAGCCAGAGATCCGCCCTTTCAAAATATACCAGAATTGTGCCTCTCGGACCTGATTTGGAGGAGCTGCGGCCTCCCAAAGTGGGCCTATTTCACCCCATTTGAAAGCCATTCGCCCTTTAAAGTTGCCTCTCTTCCGGGAGACGTAGCTCCGCCTCCTTACATCCGATCGACTGGATTCCAGTTTCCTTGAAAAGTAGAGATCTAGAGCTTTCCAACGAGGGGTCGATCAACCCTGTAGGCCCAAAGGCCCCGGCGTGGCGGGTAGGTGCGCGCCGGTACTGTCTGCTCCGGTACTATGCGCCCAATCGAAAATCCGAGAGAAGCGTTTTAAAGCCAGAGATCCGCCCTTTCAAAATATACCAGAATTGTGCTTCTCGGACCTGATTTGGAGGAGCTGCGGCCTCCCAAAGTGGGCCTATTTCACCCCATTTGAAAGCCATTCGCCCTTTAAAGTTGCCTCTCTTCCGGGAGACGTAGCTCCGCCTCCTTACGTCCGATCGACTGGATTCCGGTTTCCTTGAAAAGTAGAGATCTAGAGCTTTCCAAAGAGGGGTCGATCAACCCTGTAGGCCCAAAGGCCCCGGCGTGGCGGGTAGGTGCGCGCCGGTACTGTCTGCTCCGGTACTATGCGCCCAATCGAAAATCCGAGAGAAGCGTTTTAAAGCCAGAGATCCGCCCTTTCAAAATATACCAGAATTGTGCTTCTCGGACCTGATTTGGAGGAGCTGCGGCCTCCCAAAGTGGGGCCTATTTCACCCCATTTGAAAAGCCATTCGCGCTTTGAAGTTACCTCTATTCCGGGAGACGTAGCTCCGCCTCCTTACATCCGATCGACTGGATTCCGGTTTCCTTGAAAAGTAGAGATCTAGAGCTTTCCAACGAGGGGTCGATCAACCCTGTAGGCCCAAAGGCCCCGGCGTGGCGGGTAGGTGCGCGCCGGTACTGTCTGCTCCGGTACTATGCGCCCAATCGAAAATCCGAGAGAAGCGTTTTCAAAGCCAGAGATCCGCCCTTTCAAAATATAACATAATTCTGCTTCTCGGACCTGATTTGGAGGAGCTGTGGCCTCCCAAAGTGGGCCTATTTCACCCCATTTGAAAGCCATTCGCACTTTAAAGTTGCCTCTCTTCTGGGAGCCGTAGCTCCGCCTCCTTATGTCCCGATCGACTGGATTCCGGTTTCCTTGAAAAGTAGAGATCTAGAGCTTTCCAACGAGGGGTCGATCAACCCTGTAGGCCCAAAGGCCCCGGCGTGACGGGTAGGTGCGCGCCGGTACTGTCTGCTCCGGTACTATGCGCCCAATCGAAAATCCGAGAGAAGCGTTTTAAAGCCAGAGATCCGCCCTTTCAAAATATACCAGAATTGTGCTTCTCGGACCTGATTTGGAGGAGCTGCGGCCTCCCAAATTGGGCCTATTTCTCCCCATTTGAAAGCCATTCGCCCTTTAAAGTTGCCTCTCTTCCGGGAGACGTAGCTCCGCCTCCTTACATCCGATCGACCGGATTCCGGTTTCCTTGAAAAGTAGAGATCTAGAGCTTTCCAACGAGGGGTCGATCAACCCTGTAGGCCCAAAGGCCCCGGCGTGGCGGGTAGGTGCGCGCCGGTACTGTCTGCTCCGGTACTATGCGCCCAATCGAAAATCCAAGAGAAGCGTTTTAAAGCCAGAGATCCGCCCTTTCAAAATATACCAGAATTGTGCTTATCGGACCTGATTTGGAGGAGCTGCGGCCTCCCAAAGTGGGCCTATTTCACCCCATTTGAAAGCCATTCGCCCTTTAAAGTTGCCTCTCTTCCGGGAGACGTAGCTCCGCCTCCTTACATCCGATCGACTGGATTCCAGTTTCCTTGAAAAGTAGAGATCCAGAGCTTTCCAACGAGGGGTCAATCAACCCTGTAGGCCCAAAGGCCCCGGCATGGCGGGTAGGTGCGCGCCGGTACTGTCTGCTCCGGTACTATGCGCCCAATCGAAAATCCGAGAGAAGCGTTTTAAAGCCTGAGATCCGCCCTTTCAAAATATACCAGAATTGTGCTTATCGGACCTGATTTGGAGGAGCTGCGGCCTCCCAAAGTGGGCCTATTTCACCCCATTTGAAAGCCATTCGCCCTTTAAAGTTGCCTCTCTTCCGGGAGACGTAGCTCCGCCTCCTTACATCCGATCGACTGGATTCCAGTTTCCTTGAAAAGTAGAGATCCAGAGCTTTCCAACGAGGGGTCAATCAACCCTGTAGGCCCAAAGGCCCCGGCATGGCGGGTAGGTGCGCGCCGGTACTGTCTGCTCCGGTACTATGCGCCCAATCGAAAATCCGAGAGAAGCGTTTTAAAGCCTGAGATCCGCCCTTTCAAAATATACCAGAATTGTGCTTCTCGGACCTGATTTGGAGGAGCTGCGGCCTCCCAAAGTGGGCCTATTTCACCCCATTTGAAAGCCATTCGCCCTTTAAAGTTGCCTCTCTTCCGGGAGACGTAGCTCCGCCTCCTTACGTCCGATCGACTGGATTCCGGTTTCCTTGAAAAGTAGAGATCTAGAGCTTTCCAAAGAGGGGTCGATCAACCCTGTAGGCCCAAAGGCCCCGGCGTGGCGGGTAGGTGCGCGCCGGTACTGTCTGCTCCGGTACTATGCGCCCAATCGAAAATCCGAGAGAAGCGTTTTAAAGCCAGAGATCCGCCCTTTCAAAATATACCAGAATTGTGCCTCTCGGACCTGATTTGGAGGAGCTGCGGCCTCCCAAAGTGGGCCTATTTCACCCCATTTGAAAGCCATTCGCCCTTTAAAGTTGCCTCTCTTCCGGGAGACGTAGCTCCGCCTCCTTACATCCGATCGACTGGATTCCAGTTTCCTTGAAAAGTAGAGATCTAGAGCTTTCCAACGAGGGGTCGATCAACCCTGTAGGCCCAAAGGCCCCGGCGTGGCGGGTAGGTGCGCGCCGGTACTGTCTGCTCCGGTACTATGCGCCCAATCGAAAATCCGAGAGAAGCGTTTTAAAGCCAGAGATCCGCCCTTTCAAAATATACCAGAATTGTGCTTCTCGGACCTGATTTGGAGGAGCTGCGGCCTCCCAAAGTGGGCCTATTTCACCCCATTTGAAAGCCATTCGCCCTTTAAAGTTGCCTCTCTTCCGGGAGACGTAGCTCCGCCTCCTTACGTCCGATCGACTGGATTCCGGTTTCCTTGAAAAGTAGAGATCTAGAGCTTTCCAAAGAGGGGTCGATCAACCCTGTAGGCCCAAAGGCCCCGGCGTGGCGGGTAGGTGCGCGCCGGTACTGTCTGCTCCGGTACTATGCGCCCAATCGAAAATCCGAGAGAAGCGTTTTAAAGCCAGAGATCCGCCCTTTCAAAATATACCAGAATTGTGCTTCTCGGACCTGATTTGGAGGAGCTGCGGCCTCCCAAAGTGGGCCTATTTCACCCCATTTGAAAGCCATTCGCCCTTTAAAGTTGCCTCTCTTCCTGGAGACGTAGCTCCGCCTCCTTACATCCAATCGACTGGATTCCGGTTTCTTTGAAAAGTAGAGATCTATTGCTTTCCAACGAGGGGTCGATCAACCCTGTAGGCCCATAGGCCCCGGCGTGGCGGGTGGGTGCGCGCCGGTACTGTCTGCTCCGGTACTATGCGCCCAATCGAAAATCCGAGAGAAGCGTTTTAAAGCCAGAGATCCGCCCTTTCAAAATATACCAGAATTGTTCTTCTCGGACCTGATTTGGAGGAGCTGCGGCCTCCCAAAGTGGGCCTATTTCACCCCATTTGAAAGCCATTCGCCCTTTAAAGTTGCCTCTCTTCCGGGAGACGTAGCTCCGCCTCCTTACATCCGATCGACTGGATTCCGGTTTCCTTGAAAAGTAGAGATCTAGAGCTTTCCAACGAGGGGTCGATCAACCCTGTAGGCCCAAAGGCCCCGGCGTGGCGGGTAGGTGCGCGCCGGTACTGTCTGCTCCGGTACTATGCGCCCAATCGAAAATCCGAGAGAAGCGTTTTAAAGCCAGAGATCCGCCCTTTCAAAATATACCAGAATTGTGCTTATCGGACCTGATTTGGAGGAGCTGCGGCCTCCCAAAGTGGGCCTATTTCACCCCATTTGAAAGCCATTCGCCCTTTAAAGTTGCCTCTCTTCCGGGAGACGTAGCTCCGCCTCCTTACGTCCGATCGACTGGATTCCGGTTTCCTTGAAAAGTAGAGATCTAGAGCTTTCCAAAGAGGGGTCGATCAACCCTGTAGGCCCAAAGGCCCCGGCGTGGCGGGTAGGTGCGCGCCGGTACTGTCTGCTCCGGTACTATGCGCCCAATCGAAAATCCGAGAGAAGCGTTTTAAAGCCAGAGATCCGCCCTTTCAAAATATACCAGAATTGTGCTTCTCGGACCTGATTTGGAGGAGCTGCGGCCTCCCAAAGTGGGCCTATTTCACCCCATTTGAAAGCCAATCGCCCTTTAAAGTTGCCTCTCTTCCGGGAGACGTAGCTCCGCCTCCTTACATCCGATCGACTGGATTCCGGTTTCCTTGAAAAGTAGAGATCTAGAGCTTTCCAACGAGGGGTCGATCAACCCTGTAGGCCCAAAGGCCCCGGCGTGGCGGGTAGGTGCGCGCCGGTACTGTCTGCTCCGGTACTATGCGCCCAATCGAAAATCCGAGAGAAGCGTTTTAAAGCCAGAGATCCGCCCTTTCAAAATATACCAGAATTGTGCTTCTCGGACCTGATTTGGAGGAGCTGCGGCCTCCCAAAGTGGGCCTATTTCACCCCATTTGAAAGCCATTCGCCCTTTAAAGTTGCCTCTCTTCCTGGAGACGTAGCTCCGCCTCCTTACATCCAATCGACTGGATTCCGGTTTCTTTGAAAAGTAGAGATCTAGTGCTTTCCAACGAGGGGTCGATCAACCCTGTAGGCCCATAGGCCCCGGCGTGGCGGGTGGGTGCGCGCCGGTACTGTCTGCTCCGGTACTATGCGCCCAATCGAAAATCCGAGAGAAGCGTTTTAAAGCCAGAGATCCGCCCTTTCAAAATATTCCAGAATTGTTCTTCTCGGACCTGATTTGGAGGAGCTGCGGCCTCCCAAAGTGGGCCTATTTCACCCCATTTGAAAGCCATTCGCCCTTTAAAGTTGCCTCTCTTCCGGGAGACGTAGCTCCGCCTCCTTACATCCGATCGACTGGATTCCGGTTTCCTTGAAAAGTAGAGATCTAGAGCTTTCCAACGAGGGGTCGATCAACCCTGTAGGCCCAAAGGCCCCGGCGTGGCGGGTAGGTGCGCGCCGGTACTGTCTGCTCCGGTACTATGCGCCCAATCGAAAATCCGAGAGAAGCGTTTTAAAGTCAGAGATCCGCCCTTTCAAAATATACCAGAATTGTGCTTCTCGGACCTGATTTGGAGGCGCTGCGGCCTCCCAAAGTGGGCCTATTTCACCCCATTTGAAAGCCATTCGCCCTTTAAAGTTGCCTCTCTTTTGGGAGCCGTAGCTCCGCCTCCTTACGTCCGATCGACTGGATTCCGGTTTCCTTGAAAAGTAGAGATCTAGAGCTTTCCAACGAGGGGTCGATCAACCCTGTAGGCCCAAAGGCCCCGGCGTGGCGGGTAGGTGCGCGCCGGTACTGTCTGCTCCGGTACTATGCGCCCAATCGAAAATCCGAGAGAAGCGTTTTAAAGCCAGAGATCCACCCTTTCAAAATATACCAGAATTGTGCTTCTCGGACCTGATTTGGAGGAGCTTCGGTCTCCCAAAGTGGGCCTATTTCACCCCATTTGAAAGCCATTCGCCCTTTAAAGTTGCCTCTCTTCCGGGAGACGTAGCTCCGCCTCCTTACATCCGATCGACTGGATTCCGGTTTCCTTGAAAAGTAGAGATCTAGAGCTTTCCAACGAAGGGTCGATCAATCCTGTAGGCCCAAAGGCCCCGGCATGGCGGGTAGGTGCGCGCCGGTACTGTCTGCTCCGGTACTATGCACCCAATCGAAAATCCGAGAGAAGCGTTTTAAAGCCAGAGATCCGCCCTTTCAAAATATACCAGAATTGTGCTTCTCGGACCTGATTTGGAGGAACTGCGGCCTCCCAAAGTGGGCCTATTTCACCCCATTTGAAAGCCATTCGCCCTTTAAAGTTGCCTCTCTTCCGGGAGACGTAGCTCCGCCTCCTTACATCCGATCGACTGGATTCCGGATTCCTTGAAAAGTAGAGATCTAGAGCTTTCCAACGAGGGGTCGATCAACCCTGTAGGCCCAAAGGCCCCGGCGTGGCGGGTAGGTGCGCGCCGGTACTGTCTGCTCCGGTACTATGCGCCCAATCGAAAATCCGAGAGAAGCGTTTTAAAGCCAGAGATCCGCCCTTTCAAAATATACCAGAATTGTGCTTCTCGGACCTGATTTGGAGGAACTGCGGCCTCCCAAAGTGGGCCTATTTCACCCCATTTGAAAGCCATTCGCCCTTTAAAGTTGCCTCTCTTCCGGGAGACGTAGCTCCGCCTCCTTACATCCGATCGACTGGATTCCGGTTTCCTTGAAAAGTAGAGATCTAGAGCTTTCCAACGAGGGGTCGATCAACCCTGTAGGCCCAAAGGCCCCGGCGTGGCGGGTAGGTGCGCGCCGGTACTGTCTGCTCCGGTACTATGCGCCCAATCGAAAATCCGAGAGAAGCGTTTCAAAGCCAGAGATCCGCCCTTTCAAAATATACCAGAATTGTGCTTCTCGGACCTGATTTGGAGGAACTGCGGCCTTCCAAAGTGGGCCTATTTCTCCCCATTTGAAAGCCATTCGCCCTTTAAAGTTGCCTCTCTTCCGGGAGACGTAGCTCCGCCTCCTTACATCCGATCGACTGGATTCCGGTTTCCTTGAAAAGTAGAGATCTAGAGCTTTCCAACGAGGGGTCGATCAACCCTGTAGGCCCAAAGGCCCCGGCGTGGCGGGTAGGTGCGCGCCGGTACTGTCTGCTCCGGTACTATGCGCCCAATCGAAAATCCGAGAGAAGCGTTTTAAAGCCAGAGATCCGCCCTTTCAAAATATACCAGAATTGTGCTTCTCGGACCTGATTTGGAGGAACTGCTGCCTCCCAAAGTGGGCCTATTTCACCCCATTTGAAAGCCATTCGCGCTTTGAAGTTACCTCTCTTCCGGGAGACGTAGCTCCGCCTCCTTACATCCGATCGACTGGATTCCGGTTTCCTTGAAAAGTAGAGATCTAGAGCTTTCCAACGAGGGGTCGATCAACCCTGTAGGCCCAAAGGCCCCGGCGTGGCGGGTAGGTGCGCGCCGGTACTGTCTGCTCCGGTACTATGCACCCAATCGAAAATCCGAGAGAAGCATTTTAAAGCCAGAAATCCGCCCTTTCAAAATATACCAGAATTGTGCTTCTCGGACCTGATTTGGAGGAACTGCGGCCTTCCAAAGTGGGCCTATTTCACCCCATTTGAAAGCCATTCGCCCTTTAAAGTTGCCTCTCTTCCGGGAGACATAGCTCGCCTCCTTACATCCGATCGACTGGATTCCGGTTTCCTTGAAAAGTAGAGATCTAGAGCTTTCCAACGAGGCGTCGATCAACCCTGTAGGCCCAAAGGCCCCGGCGTGGCGGGTAGGTGCGCGCCGGTACTGTCTGCTCCGGTACTATGCACCCAATCGAAAATCCGAGAGAAGCGTTTTAAAGCCAGAGATCCACTCTTTCAAAATATACCATAATTCTGCTTCTCGGACCTGATTTGGAGGAGCTGCGGCCTCCCAAAGTGGGCCTATTTCACCCCATTTGAAAGCCTTTTGCGCTTTAAAGTTGCCACTTTTCTGGGAGACGTAGCTCCGCCTCCTTACATACGATCGACTGGATTCCAGTTTCCTTGAAAAGTAGAGATCGAGAGCTTTCCAACGAGGGGTCGATCAACCCTGTAGCCCCAAAGGCCCCGACGTGACGGGTAGGTGCGCGCCGGTACAGTCTGCTCCGGTACTATGCGCCCAATCGAAAATCCGAGAGAAGCATTTTAAAGCCAGAGATCCGCCCTTTCAAAATATTCCAGAATTCTAATTCTCGGACCTGATTTGGAGGAGCTGCGACCTCCCAAAATGGGCCTATTTCACCCCATTTGAAAGCCATTCACGCTTTAAAGTTGCCTCTCTTCCGGGAGACGTAGCTCCGCCCCCTTACATCCGATCGACTGGATTCTGGTTTCCTTAAAAAGTAGAGATCGAGAGCTTTCCAACGAGGGGTCGACCAACCCTATAGGCCCAAAGGCCCCGTTGTGGCGGATAGGTGCGCGCCGGTACAGTCTGCTCCGATACTATGCGCCCAATCGA
Source organism: Leptodactylus fuscus (assembly GCF_031893055.1). Taxonomy (NCBI): domain Eukaryota; kingdom Metazoa; phylum Chordata; class Amphibia; order Anura; family Leptodactylidae; genus Leptodactylus; species Leptodactylus fuscus. The sequence continues at coordinate 450,383 of NW_027440778.1, read as the reverse complement.
AAATCCGAGAGAAGCGTTTTAAAGCCAGAGATCCGCCCTTTCAAAATATACCAGAATTGTGCTTCTCGGACCTGATTTGGAGGAGCTGCGGCCTCCCAAAGTGGGCCTATTTCACCCCATTTGAAAGCCATTCGCGCTTTAAAGTTGCCTCTCTTCCGGGAGACGTAGCTCCGCCTCCTTACATCCGATCGACTGGATTCCGGTTTCCTTGAAAAGTAGAGATCTAGAGCTTTCCAACGAGGGGTCGAGCAACCCTGTAGGCCCAAAGGCCCCGGCGTGGCGGGTAGGTGCGTGCCGGTACTGTCTGCTCCGGTACTATGCGCCCAATCGAAAATCCGAGAGAAGCGTTTTAAAGCCAGAGATCCGCCCTTTCAAAATACTCCAGAATTGTGCTTCTCGGACCTGATTTGGAGGAGCTGCGGCCTCCCAAAGTGGGCCTATTTCACCCCATTTGAAAGCCATTCGCCCTTTAAAGTTGCCTCTCTTCCGGGAGACGTAGCTCCGTCTCCTTACATCTGATTGACTTGATACCAGTTTCCTTGAAAAGTAGAGATCTAGAGCTTTCCAACGAGGGGTCGATCAACCCTGTAGGCCCAAAGGCCCCGGCGTGGCGGGTAGGTGCGCGCCGGTACTGTCTGTTCTGGTACTATGCGCCCAATCGAAAATCCGAGAGATGCTTTTTAAAGCCGGAGATCCGCCCTTTCAAAATATATCAGAATTGTGCTTCTCGGACCTGATTTGGAGGAGCTGCGGCCTCCCAAAGTGGGCCTATTTCACCCCATTTGAAAGCCATTTGCGCTTTAAAGTTGCCTCTCTTCCGGGAGACGTAGCTCCGCCTCCTTACGTCCGATCGACTGGATTCCGGTTTCCTTGAAAAGTAGAGATCTAGAGCTTTCCAAAGAGGGGTCGATCAACCCTGTAGGCCCAAAGGCCCCGGCGTGGCGGGTAGGTGCGCGCCGGTACTGTCTGCTCCGGTACTATGCGCCCAATCGAAAATCCGAGAGAAGCGTTTTAAAGCCAGAGATCCGCCCTTTCAAAATATACCAGAATTGTGCTTCTCGGACCTGATTTGGAGGAGCTGCGGCCTCCCAAAGTGGGCCTATTTCACCCCATTTAAAAGCCATTCGCCCTTTAAAGTTGCCTCTCTTCCTGGAGACGTAGCTCCGCCTCCTTACATCCAATCGACTGGATTCCGGTTTCTTTGAAAAGTAGAGATCTATTGCTTTCCAACGAGGGGTCGATCAACCCTGTAGGCCCATAGGCCCCGGCGTGGCGGGTGGGTGCGCGCCGGTACTGTCTGCTCCGGTACTATGCGCCCAATCGAAAATCCGAGAGAAGCGTTTTAAAGCCAGAGATCCGCCCTTTCAAAATATACCAGAATTGTTCTTCTCGGACCTGATTTGGAGGAGCTGCGGCTTCCCAAAGTGGGCCTATTTCACCCCATTTGAAAGCCATTCGCCCTTTAAAGTTGCCTCTCTTCCGGGAGACGTAGCTCCGCCTCCTTACATCCGATCGACTGGATTCCGGTTTCCTTGAAAAGTAGAGATCTAGAGCTTTCCAACGAGGGGTCGATCAACCCTGTAGGCCCAAAGGCCCCGGCGTGGCGGGTAGGTGCGCGCCGGTACTGTCTGCTCCGGTACTATGCGCCCAATCGAAAATCCGAGAGAAGCGTTTTAAAGTCAGAGATCCGCCCTTTCAAAATATACCAGAATTGTGCTTCTCGGACCTGATTTGGAGGAGCTGCGGCCTCCCAAAGTGGTCCTATTTCACCCCATTTGAAAGCCATTCGCCCTTTAAAGTTGCCTCTCTTTTGGGAGCCGTAGCTCCGCCTCCTTACGTCCGATCGACTGGATTCCGGTTTCCTTGAAAAGTAGAGATCTAGAGCTTTCCAACGAGGGGTCGATCAACCCTGTAGGCCCAAAGGCCCCGGCGTGGCGGGTAGGTGCGCGCCGGTACTGTCTGCTCTGGTACTATGCGCCCAATCGAAAATCCGAGAGAAGCGTTTTAAAGCCAGAGATCCGCCCTTTCAAAATATACCAGAATTGTGCTTATCGGACCTGATTTGGAGGAGCTGCGGCCTCCCAAAGTGGGCCTATTTCACCCCATTTGAAAGCCATTCGCCCTTTAAAGTTGCCTCTCTTCCGGGAGACGTAGCTCCGCCTCCTTACGTCCGATCGACTGGATTCCGGTTTCCTTGAAAAGTAGAGATCTAGAGCTTTCCAAAGAGGGGTCGATCAACCCTGTAGGCCCAAAGGCCCCGGCGTGGCGGGTAGGTGCGCGCCGGTACTGTCTGCTCCGGTACTATGCGCCCAATCGAAAATCCGAGAGAAGCGTTTTAAAGCCAGAGATCCGCCCTTTCAAAATATACCAGAATTGTGCTTCTCGGACCTGATTTGGAGGAGCTGCGGCCTCCCAAAGTGGGCCTATTTCACCCCATTTGAAAGCCATTCGCCCTTTAAAGTTGCCTCTCTTCCGGGAGACGTAGCTCCGCCTCCTTACATCCGATCGACTGGATTCCGGTTTCCTTGAAAAGTAGAGATCTAGAGCTTTCCAACGAGGGGTCGATCAACCCTGTAGGCCCAAAGGCCCCGGCGTGGCGGGTAGGTGCGCGCCGGTACTGTCTGCTCCGGTACTATGCGCCCAATCGAAAATCCGAGAGAAGCGTTTTAAAGCCAGAGATCCGCCCTTTCAAAATATACCAGAATTGTGCTTCTCGGACCTGATTTGGAGGAGCTGCGGCCTCCCAAAGTGGGCCTATTTCACCCCATTTGAAAGCCATTCGCCCTTTAAAGTTGCCTCTCTTCCTGGAGACGTAGCTCCGCCTCCTTACATCCAATCGACTGGATTCCGGTTTCCTTGAAAAGTAGAGATCTAGAGCTTTCCAACGAGGGGTCGATCAACCCTGTAGGCCCAAAGGCCCCGGCGTGGCGGGTAGGTGCGCGCCGGTACTGTCTGCTCCGGTACTATGCGCCCAATCGAAAATCCGAGAGAAGCGTTTTAAAGCCAGAGATCCGCCCTTTCAAAATATACCAGAATTGTGCTTCTCGGACCTGATTTGGAGGAGCTGCGACCTCCCAAAGTGGGCCTATTTCACCCCATTTGAAAGCCATTCGCCCTTTAAAGTTGCCTCTCTTCCTGGAGACGTAGCTCCGCCTCCTTACATCCAATCGACTGGATTCCGGTTTCTTTGAAAAGTAGAGATCTAGTGCTTTCCAACGAGGGGTCGATCAACCCTGTAGGCCCATAGGCCCCGGCGTGGCGGGTGGGTGCGCGCCGGTACTGTCTGCTCCGGTACTATGCGCCCAATCGAAAATCCGAGAGAAGCGTTTTAAAGCCAGAGATCCGCCCTTTCAAAATATTCCAGAATTGTTCTTCTCGGACCTGATTTGGAGGAGCTGCGGCCTCCCAAAGTGGGCCTATTTCACCCCATTTGAAAGCCATTCGCCCTTTAAAGTTGCCTCTCTTCCGGGAGACGTAGCTCCGCCTCCTTACATCCGATCGACTGGATTCCGGTTTCCTTGAAAAGTAGAGATCTAGAGCTTTCCAACGAGGGGTCGATCAACCCTGTAGGCCCAAAGGCCCCGGCGTGGCGGGTAGGTGCGCGCCGGTACTGTCTGCTCCGGTACTATGCGCCCAATCGAAAATCCGAGAGAAGCGTTTTAAAGTCAGAGATCCGCCCTTTCAAAATATACCAGAATTGTGCTTCTCGGACCTGATTTGGAGGCGCTGCGGCCTCCCAAAGTGGGCCTATTTCACCCCATTTGAAAGCCATTCGCCCTTTAAAGTTGCCTCTCTTTTGGGAGCCGTAGCTCCGCCTCCTTACGTCCGATCGACTGGATTCCGGTTTCCTTGAAAAGTAGAGATCTAGAGCTTTCCAACGAGGGGTCGATCAACCCTGTAGGCCCAAAGGCCCCGGCGTGGCGGGTAGGTGCGCGCCGGTACTGTCTGCTCCGGTACTATGCGCCCAATCGAAAATCCGAGAGAAGCGTTTTAAAGCCAGAGATCCGCCCTTTCAAAATATACCAGAATTGTGCTTCTCGGACCTGATTTGGAGGAGCTTCGGTCTCCCAAAGTGGGCCTATTTCACCCCATTTGAAAGCCATTCGCCCTTTAAAGTTGCCTCTCTTCCGGGAGACGTAGCTCCGCCTCCTTACATCCGATCGACTGGATTCCGGTTTCCTTGAAAAGTAGAGATCTAGAGCTTTCCAACGAAGGGTCGATCAATCCTGTAGGCCCAAAGGCCCCGGCGTGGCGGGTAGGTGCGCGCCGGTACTGTCTGCTCCGGTACTATGCACCCAATCGAAAATCCGAGAGAAGCGTTTTAAAGCCAGAGATCCGCCCTTTCAAAATATACCAGAATTGTGCTTCTCGGACCTGATTTGGAGGAACTGCGGCCTCCCAAAGTGGGCCTATTTCACCCCATTTGAAAGCCATTCGCCCTTTAAAGTTGCCTCTCTTCCGGGAGACGTAGCTCCGCCTCCTTACATCCGATCGACTGGATTCCGGATTCCTTGAAAAGTAGAGATCTAGAGCTTTCCAACGAGGGGTCGATCAACCCTGTAGGCCCAAAGGCCCCGGCGTGGCGGGTAGGTGCGCGCCGGTACTGTCTGCTCCGGTACTATGCGCCCAATCGAAAATCCGAGAGAAGCGTTTTAAAGCCAGAGATCCGCCCTTTCAAAATATACCAGAATTGTGCTTCTCGGACCTGATTTGGAGGAACTGCGGCCTCCCAAAGTGGGCCTATTTCACCCCATTTGAAAGCCATTCGCCCTTTAAAGTTGCCTCTCTTCCGGGAGACGTAGCTCCGCCTCCTTACATCCGATCGACTGGATTCCGGTTTCCTTGAAAAGTAGAGATCTAGAGCTTTCCAACGAGGGGTCGATCAACCCTGTAGGCCCAAAGGCCCCGGCGTGGCGGGTAGGTGCGCGCCGGTACTGTCTGCTCCGGTACTATGCGCCCAATCGAAAATCCGAGAGAAGCGTTTCAAAGCCAGAGATCCGCCCTTTCAAAATATACCAGAATTGTGCTTCTCGGACCTGATTTGGAGGAACTGCGGCCTTCCAAAGTGGGCCTATTTCTCCCCATTTGAAAGCCATTCGCCCTTTAAAGTTGCCTCTCTTCCGGGAGACGTAGCTCCGCCTCCTTACATCCGATCGACTGGATTCCGGTTTCCTTGAAAAGTAGAGATCTAGAGCTTTCCAACGAGGGGTCGATCAACCCTGTAGGCCCAAAGGCCCCGGCGTGGCGGGTAGGTGCCCGCCGGTACTGTCTGCTCCGGTACTATGCGCCCAATCGAAAATCCGAGAGAAGCGTTTTAAAGCCAGAGATCCGCCCTTTCAAAATATACCAGAATTGTGCTTCTCGGACCTGATTTGGAGGAACTGCTGCCTCCCAAAGTGGGCCTATTTCACCCCATTTGAAAGCCATTCGCGCTTTGAAGTTACCTCTCTTCCGGGAGACGTAGCTCCGCCTCCTTACATCCGATCGACTGGATTCCGGTTTCCTTGAAAAGTAGAGATCTAGAGCTTTCCAACGAGGGGTCGATCAACCCTGTAGGCCCAAAGGCCCCGGCGTGGCGGGTAGGTGCGCGCCGGTACTGTCTGCTCCGGTACTATGCACCCAATCGAAAATCCGAGAGAAGCATTTTAAAGCCAGAAATCCGCCCTTTCAAAATATACCAGAATTGTGCTTCTCGGACCTGATTTGGAGGAACTGCGGCCTTCCAAAGTGGGCCTATTTCACCCCATTTGAAAGCCATTCGCCCTTTAAAGTTGCCTCTCTTCCGGGAGACATAGCTCGCCTCCTTACATCCGATCGACTGGATTCCGGTTTCCTTGAAAAGTAGAGATCTAGAGCTTTCCAACGAGGCGTCGATCAACCCTGTAGGCCCAAAGGCCCCGGCGTGGCGGGTAGGTGCGCGCCGGTACTGTCTGCTCCGGTACTATGCACCCAATCGAAAATCCGAGAGAAGCGTTTTAAAGCCAGAGATCCACTCTTTCAAAATATACCATAATTCTGCTTCTCGGACCTGATTTGGAGGAGCTGCGGCCTCCCAAAGTGGGCCTATTTCACCCCATTTGAAAGCCTTTTGCGCTTTAAAGTTGCCACTTTTCTGGGAGACGTAGCTCCGCCTCCTTACATACGATCGACTGGATTCCAGTTTCCTTGAAAAGTAGAGATCGAGAGCTTTCCAACGAGGGGTCGATCAACCCTGTAGCCCCAAAGGCCCCGACGTGACGGGTAGGTGCGCGCCGGTACAGTCTGCTCCGGTACTATGCGCCCAATCGAAAATCCGAGAGAAGCATTTTAAAGCCAGAGATCCGCCCTTTCAAAATATTCCAGAATTCTAATTCTCGGACCTGATTTGGAGGAGCTGCGGCCTCCCAAAGTGGGCCTATTTCACCCCATTTGAAAGCCATTCGCGCTTTAAAGTTGCCTCTCTTCCGGGAGACGTAGCTCCGCCTCCTTACATCCGATCGACTGGATTCCGGTTTCCTTGAAAAGTAGAGATCTAGAGCTTTCCAACGAGGGGTCGAGCAACCCTGTAGGCCCAAAGGCCCCGGCGTGGCGGGTAGGTGCGTGCCGGTACTGTCTGCTCCGGTACTATGCGCCCAATCGAAAATCCGAGAGAAGCGTTTTAAAGCCAGAGATCCGCCCTTTCAAAATACTCCAGAATTGTGCTTCTCGGACCTGATTTGGAGGAGCTGCGGCCTCCCAAAGTGGGCCTATTTCACCCCATTTGAAAGCCATTCGCCCTTTAAAGTTGCCTCTCTTCCGGGAGACGTAGCTCCGTCTCCTTACATCTGATTGACTTGATACCAGTTTCCTTGAAAAGTAGAGATCTAGAGCTTTCCAACGAGGGGTCGATCAACCCTGTAGGCCCAAAGGCCCCGGCGTGGCGGGTAGGTGCGCGCCGGTACTGTCTGTTCTGGTACTATGCGCCCAATCGAAAATCCGAGAGATGCTTTTTAAAGCCGGAGATCCGCCCTTTCAAAATATATCAGAATTGTGCTTCTCGGACCTGATTTGGAGGAGCTGCGGCCTCCCAAAGTGGGCCTATTTCACCCCATTTGAAAGCCATTTGCGCTTTAAAGTTGCCTCTCTTCCGGGAGACGTAGCTCCGCCTCCTTACATCCGATCGACTGGATTCCAGTTTCCTTGAAAAGTAGAGATCGAGAGCTTTCCAACGAGGGGTCGAACAACCCTGTAGGCCCAAAGGCCCCGGCATAGCGGGTCGGTGTGCACCCTTACTGTCTGCTCTGGTACTATGCGCCCAATCGAAAATCCGAGAGAAGCGTTTTAAAGCCAGAGATCCGCCCTTTCAAAATATACCAGAATTGTGCTTCTCGGACCTGATTTAGAGGAGCTGCGGCCTCCCAAAGTGGGCCTATTTCAGCCCATTTGAAAGCCTTTCGCGCTTTAGAGTTGCCACTCTTCTGGGAGACGTACTCCGCCTCCTTACATACGATCGACTGGATTCCGGTTTCCTTGAAAAGTAGAGATCTAGAGCTTTCCAACGAGGGGTCGATCAACCCTGTAGCCCCAAAGGCCCCGACGTGATGGGTAGGTGCGCGCCGGTACAGTCTGCTCCGGTACTATGCGCCCAATCGAAAATCCGAGAGAAGCGTTTTAAAGCCAGAGATCCGCCCTTTCAAAATATTCCAGAATTCTAATTCTCGGACCTGATTTGGAGGAGCTGCGACCTCCCAAAATGGGCCTATTTCACCCCATTTGAAAGCCATTCGCGCTTTAAAGATGCCTCTCTTCCGGGAGACGTAGCTCCGCCCCCTTACATCCGATCGACTGGATTCTGGTTTCCTTAAAAAGTAGAGATTGAGAGCTTTCCAACGAGGGGTCGATCAACCCTATAGGCCCAAAGGCCCCGGCGTGGCGGGTAGGTGCGCGCCGGTACTGTCTGCTCCGGTACTATGCACCCAATCGAAAATCCGAGAGAAGCGTTTTAAAGCCAGAGATCCGCCCTTTCAAAATATAACATATTTCTGCTTCTCGGACCTGATTTGGAGGAGCTGCGGCCTCTCAAAGTGGGCCTATTTCACCCCATTTGAAAGCCATTCGCCCTTTAAAGTTGCCTCTCTTCCGGGAGACGTAGCTCCGCCTCCTTACATCCGATCGACTGGATTCCAGTTTCCTTGAAAAGTAGAGATCGAGAGCTTTCCAACGAGGGGTCGAACAACCCTGTAGGCCCAAAGGCCCCGGCATAGCGGGTCGGTGTGCACCCTTACTGTCTGCTCCGGTACTATGCGCCCAATCGAAAATCCGAGAGAAGCGTTTTAAAGCCAGAGATCCGCCCTTTCAAAATATACCAGAATTGTGCTTCTCGGACCTGATTTAGAGGAGCTGCGGCCTCCCAAAGTGGGCCTATTTCAGCCCATTTGAAAGCCTTTCGCGCTTTAAAGTTGCCACTCTTCTGGGAGACGTACTCCGCCTCCTTACATACGATCGACTGGATTCCGGTTTCCTTGAAAAGTAGAGATCTAGAGCTTTCCAATGAGGGGTCGATCAACCCTGTAGGCCCAAAGGCCCCGGCGTGGCGGGTAGGTGCGCGCTGGTACTGTCTGCTCCGGTACTATGCGCCCAATCGAAAATCCGAGAGAAGCGTTTTAAAGCCAGAGATCCGCCCTTTAAAAATATTCTAGAATTCTGCTTCTCGGACCTGATTTGGAGGAGCTGCGGCCTCCCAAAGTGGGCCTATTTCACCCCATTTGAAAGCCATTCGAGCTTTAAAGTTGCCTCTCTTCCGGGAGACGTAGCTCCGTCTCCTTACATCCGATCGACTTGATTCCAGTTTCCTTGAAAAGTAGAGATCTAGAGCTTTCCAACGAGGGGTCGATCAACCCTGTAGACCCAAAGGCCCCTGGCATGGACGGTAGCTGCGCGCCGGTACTGTCTGTTCCGGTACTATGCGCCCAATCGAAAATCCGAGAGAAGCGTTTTAAAGCCAGAGATCCGCCCTTTTAAAATATACCAGAATTGTGCTTCTCAGACCTGATTTAGAGGAGCTGCGGCCTCCCAAATTGGGCCTATTTCACCCCATTTGAAAGCCTTTCGCGCTTTAAAGTTGCCACTCTTCCGGGAGACGTAGCTCCGCCTCCTTACGTACGATCGACTGGATTCCGGTTTCCTTGAAAAGTAGAGATCGAGAGCTTTCCAACAAGGGGTCGATCAACCCTGTAGCCCCAAAGGCCCCGGCGTGTGCGTAAGTGTGCGCCGGTACTGTCTGCTCCAGTACTGTGCGCCCAATCGAAAATCCGAGAGAAGCGTTTTAAAGCCAGAGATCTGCCCTTTCAAAATATACCAGAATTCTGCTTCTCGGACCTGATTTGGAGGAGCTGCGGCCTCCCAAATTGGGCCTATTTCACCCCATTTGAAAGCTATTCGCGCTTTAAAGTTGCCTCTCTTCCAGGAGACGTAGCTCCTCCTTCTTATATCCGATCGACTTGATTCCGGTTTCCTTGAAAAGTAGAGATCTAGAGCTTTCCAACAAGGGGTCGATCAACCCTGTAGCCCCAAAGGCCCCGGCGTGCGCGTAGGTGTGCGCCGGTACTGTCTGCTCCAGTACTATGCGCCCAATCAAAAATCCGAGAGAAGTGTTTTAAAGCCAGAGATCCGCCCTTTCAAAATATACCAGAATTGTGCTTCTCGGACCTGATTTGGAGGAGCTGCGGCCTCCCAAATTGGGCCTATTTCACCCCATTTGAAAGCCATTCGCGCTTTAAAGTTGCCTCTCTCCCGGGAGACGTAGCTCCGCCTCCTTACATCCAATCGACTTGATTCCAGTGTCCTTGAAAAGTAGAGATCGAGAGCTTTCCAACGAGTGGTCGATCAACCCTGTATCCCCAAAGGCCCCGGCGTGGCGGGTAGATGCGCGCTGGTACTGTCTTCTCCGGTACTATGCGCCCAATCGAAAATCCGAGAGAAGCGTTTTAAAGCCAGAGATCCGCCCTTTCAAAACATACCATAATTCTGCTTCTCGGACCTGATTTGGAGGAGCTGCGGCCTCCCAAATTGGGCCTATTTCACCCCATTTGAAAGCTATTCGCGCTTTAAAGTTGCCTCTCTTCCGGGAGACGTAGCTCCGCCTTCTTATATCCGATCGACTTGATTCCGGTTTCCTTGAAAAGTAGAGATCTAGAGCTTTCCAACAAGGGGTCGATCAACCCTGTAGCCCCAAAGGCCCCGGCGTGCGCGTAGGTGTGCGCCGGTACTGTCTGCTCCAGTACTATGCGCCCAATCGAAAATCCGAGAGAAGCGTTTTAAAGCCAGAGATCCACTCTTTCAAAATATACCATAATTCTGCTTCTCGGACCTGATTTGGAGGAGCTGCGGCCTCCCAAAGTGGGCCTATTTCACCCCATTTGAAAGCCATTTGAGCTTTAAAGTTGCCTCTCTTCCGGGAGACGTAGCTCCGTCTCCTTACATCCGATCGACTTGATTCCAGTTTCCTTGAAAAGTAGAGATCTAGAGCTTTCCAACGAGGGGTCGATCAACCCTGTAGGCCCAAAGGCCCCGGCGTGTGCGTAAGTGTGCGCCGGTACTGTCTGCTCCAGTACTATGCGCCCAATCGAAAATCCGAGAGAAGCGTTTTAAAGCCAGAGATCCGCCCTTTCAAAATGTACCAGAATTCTGCTTCTCGGACCTGATTTGGAGGAGCTGCGGCCTCCCAAATTGGGCCTATTTCACCCCATTTGAAAGCTATTCGCGCTTTAAAGTTGCCTCTCTTCCGGGAGACGTAGCTCTGCCTTCTTATATCCGATCGACTTGATTCCGGTTTCCTTGAAAAGTAGAGATCTAGAGCTTTCCAACAAGGGGTCGATCAACCCTGTAGCCCCAAAGGCCCCGGCGTGCGTGTAGGTGTGCGCCGGTACTGTCTTCTCCAGTACTATGCGCCCAATCGAAAATCTGAGAGAAGCGTTTTAAAGCCAGAGATCCACTCTTTCAAAATATTCCAGAATTGTGCTTCTCGGACCCGATTTGGAGGAGCTGCGGCCTCCCAAAGTGGACCTATTTCACCCCATTTGAAAGCCATTCGCGCTTTAAAGTTGCCTCTCTCTCGGGAGACGTAGCTCCGCCTCCTTACATCCGATCGACTGGATTCCGGTTTCCTTGAAATGTAGAGATCTAGAGCTTTCCAACGAGGGGTCGATCAACCCTGTAGCCCCAAAGGCCCCGGCGTGGCGGGTAGGTGCACGCCGGTACTGTCTGCTCCTTTACTATGCGCCCCATCGAAAATCCGAGAGAAGCGTTTTAAAGCCAGATATCCGCCCTTTCAAAATATACCAGAATTCTGCTTCTCGGACCCGATTTGGAGGAGCTGTGGCCTCCCAAATTGGGCCTATTTCACCCCATTTGAAAGCCATTCGCGCTTTAAAGTTGCCTCTCTCCCGGGAGACGTAGCTTCGCCTCCTTACATCCGATCAACTGGATTCCGGTTTCCTTGAAAAGTAGAGATCAAGAGCTTTCCAACGAGGGGTCGATTAACCCTGTAGGCCCAAAGGCCCCGGCGTGGTGGGTAGGTGCGCACCGGTACTGTCTGCTCCGGTACTATGCACCCAATCGAAAATCCGAGAGAAGCGTTTTAATTGGCAGTACACAACAGCAGAGTGTATACCATCACTATAAGGGCTCGTTCACACCTGGGGGGTGGGGCGGATTTTCACCATATTTTGACTCGGGGAGCCAAGTCAAAATATGGTCAAAACCCGCCTGCCACGATGTTGCAGTCGCGGTTTCCCACACCCCAGAGTCGGCTCAAATGAATGGGCCGACGCCAGAGGTTGCGGCTCCCAGGAGGAAGCCGCGGCTCAGCAAGCTGCGGAATCCACCTGAAGAAAGGACAGCTCGCTAGTGGACTTCATAGACCAACATTGTAAAGGGGCAAATTATGACGTGGATTCCACTGTCAAAATCCTTTGGCCCCGTGTGAACTAACTCTACCTCCGCAAAACAATAATCCCTACGCGTTTCATCAACAATGGGAATCCTCAGGGGTAGAGATGAGCGAACACTAAAATGTTCGAGGTTCGAAATTCGATTCGAACAGCCGCTCAATGTTCGTGTGTTCGAACGGGTTTCGAACCCCATTATAGTCTATGGGGAACAGATACTCGTTAAGGGGAAAACCCAAATCCGTGTCTGGAGGATCACCAAGTCCACTATGACACCCCAGGAAATGATGCCAACACCTTTGGAATGACACTGGGACAACAGGGGAAGCATGTCTGGGGGCATCTAACACACCAAAGACCCTCTATTACCCCAACATCACTGCCTAACAACTACACACTTTCCACATTCAAAAAAACCTCTATCAAAGTGGGAAAATACCTGGAAACCTTCTTTACTCCCCAAATGGATGGACACAAACCCCAATTTAAGCTCAACAAACAGTAACAACCACCCCTTTAAATCACGTTCCCCATGACAACCACAAATGGAATAGGCAATGGGAATTCCAAAAGCCCTCACCCTTAACTGTCATTTTGAGTGTGTGTGTGTGTGTGTGTGTGTGTGTGTGTGTGTGTGTGTGTGTGTGTGTGTGATGTGGTAAGACCTTCCAAAATTCACTTTTCTAGCCCTTAACATGAGCCCTTCCAAACAAAGTTACAGGACCTTAAGCTGAGCTACCAGCAGAGATTGAGGCCCTTGGCATGAGTAGAGCCTTGCACCAGCAGTGTTTTTGGCACTTAGGGTGAGTTGAGCCTTGTACCAGCGTGTGTCCCTTAACATCAGGCGGGCCCTAAGTTCTGCGCTTTGCACAAAAGTTCCACATTAACTAGGCTGAATGGTACAAAGATTAGTAGGCCCGAGAACCAGGAACAGGTCTTGCAATGGCTGACGGATAACGCTTAAAGCACATTGTCCACCAGCCAGGCAGCCTCTACCTCCTCTTACCCAACAGTCTTGTCCTCCTTCCACCCAAAATTCCCAATCTTCCCAGAACAATAACCCCAACTGTCCCTGCTCCCCAGAGCTGTTCTCCCTTCCTTTGACTGTACCGCAACCTGCCCCTCCATTTCGCGATTCCACGGACTTAACAGACGAGTATCTGTGTCCAGATGCTCAAACACTAGAGTCTCCTCCATTCCATCTCCGGTCGATTTGGTGGCGGATGACCAGCAACCCACCCTCATCGACGACGATGAGACGCAGTTGCTGTCAGGGCAGCCAGTTGACATGCGCATTGTGCAGGAGGAGGAGGCGAGACAGGAGTTGGAAGAGGAGGTGGTGGACGACGAGGACACCGACCCCACCTGGACAAGGCAGATGTCAAGCTGGGAAAGTAGTGTGGATGTTGAGGCAGGTGCAGCACCAAAAAGGGTAGCTAGAGGCAGAGACATGTCCAGAGGCAGAGGTCAGCTGCTTTGCCGAAGCCAGGCCAGACCCGGAATGTCCGAAGATGTTCCCTTTTGTACCCAGCCCAGAAAAACTCCCCCATCGAGGGCACGTTTCTTGAAGGTGTAGAGTTTTTTCAAGGAATGCGCCGAGGACAGATATAGTGTCGTCTACACAATTTGCCTCTCGAAATCGAGTAGGGGCCCTGAGAAGAGCAACCTGTCCACCACTTCAATGCACCGTCATTTGGAATCCAAGCAATGGAATCAGTGGCAGGCAGCAACAGCAGGACAAACGTCGCCCGCCGTTCATGCCACTGCCTCTGCTCACAGTGCTGGCGATGCACTCCAGAGGACGAGCCAGGACATCACTTCATCTGCCTCCGCCACTTTGTTGACTTCTCCCTCATCCTCCCCTGTTTCTGTCTTATCTCCTTCTCCTGCACCATCAAAGGCACCATCAGGCGCTTCTTTACAACAACCCACCATCTCTCAGACATTGGAGCGCCGGCAGAAATACACCGCTAACCACCCACCCACGCAAGCCTAGAACGCCAACCTCTCCTGGGCCAGCAGTTTAGCGATGTTGGCGTTCTAGTTTCTTGTTGAAACTCCCGCCTTCCTGGACCTGATGGCAACTGTGGCACCTCACTATGCTGTCCCTAGCCGTCTCAACTTCTCCCGGTGTGGCGTCCCCGCCTTGCACCAGCACGTGTCACTCAACATCAGGTGGGCCCTTAGTTCCGCGCTTTGCTGCAAGGTCCACTTGACCACCGACACATGGACAAGCGCCTGTGGTCAGGGATGCTGCAGTGCTTATCTTTAATGACAGGCAGGGTGAATGTGGTGGAGTCTGTTCCCCGGGTGCAAACTGGGGTGGCCTATCTCCTCTCCCAGGCCAAAATTCATGGCAGGAGTAGACTGAAACCCTACGAAGCTGCAACCTCCACCCCAGCTACTAGCGGAAAACACTGTAACACTGGCATGGGGAGATTTCAGCAGGCCGTGCTGAAACTGATCAGCTTGGGGGACAGACAGCACAGTGCCTCCGAGTTCAGGGATGCCATCCTGGCTGAGATGGCATTTTTTTTTTCCCTGCTACACCTGGGGCCTGGCATTTTTGCGCCTGTGATAATGGCTGGAACCTGGTAGCAGATCTGGAGCTTGCCAGACTCAAACACGGACCGTGGCCCACGTTTTCCAACTTGTTGGTGGCATGTTTCTTTGAAACCTACACCATTGTGCCTGATACACAGGTCAAAGTGGGGCCATTTTCGTAAGTGAGAACTAGCCTCTGCTAGGCAGAAAACATTCAGAGCACACTCCTCTCATCTTCGCACCGTTGGCTGGCGGAGGAAGACGAGGGGGTTGGAGTGGCATCTGATGTCCCTATCCCACACGAGGCTAGAGGGTGCACTTCAGTGCATCCCATTGCTTCACCACAAATGGTGTGAAGGGGAGTGGAAAATGGAGGAAATGGAGAGTGACCCTTACAGTTGGGGCCAGCAAAGGCATGCCAAGTAACACACTGGCACACATGTCTGACTTCATCTTGGGTTGCTTTTCAACACATATTTCACATCATGAAGAACAAATAATACTGGATTTTTACAAGCCTCGAACCCCGGTCTAGGTCTAATGTCTGTTCCTTTCTTATATTAGGGGAGAGGGAAAAAAAATTACTTCAGTGATACGTTTAGCGTACATAGACTGACTATTAATGTGTATCCCACTTAGTGTTGTTAGGGTTACACACCGTCACAACCTGGCTAAAGCTTCTATAGCTGTTAATAAAGTCAACATAACTTTACGGTATCCAAAAAGACAGCTGGTACTGACAGAGAGCAAGACAAATGTCAACCAAAGCTGTGAGCTCTGAACACCCACAGTGACTTTGGCGTCATCATCATTATAAGGGAGCGGGTGGTAATAAATAACTTGGCAGTGCCTAAAACCCAAAAAGCTTATACAACTATATTTACATTAAGATACACAAATGACACTTTTCAGTAGCATGTCATGAGACAAGCTGATAAGCTCTTCCTTTGTGCAGTGCTATTTGAAAGTTAAACGCTGCCTTTATTTTAATTCTGGAGAAGGTGCAGACATTAGATTTAGAACATGTTGTCTTCATTGTCCAAATCCTCTATATAGGTAAAGTGTTTTTCGGGCCGAGCTGTCTGGGAACGAGCTGGTGCAGCACTGACAACCTGGGTGAATATGGCAAGAGCCTGAGATGTAGGGTGAATGAATCCCCAAATTATTTGTGGAATTCCCAGTGAGACAATGGCACTATCTACCAGTAGCAAAAATTGTGGGTGCACGTAACCCCCATATATTCTTTGAATTACCAGTCAGAAACTGGCACTATATGGCAGTAGCAAGAAATGAGGGTATTTGTAACCCCAATATATTCTTTGAATTCCCAGTGAGACAATGGCACTGTATAGCAGTAGCAAGAAATGAGGGTATTTGTAACCCCAATATATTCTTTGAATTCACAGTCAGACAATGGCACTATATACCAGTAGCAAAAATTGTGGGTGCACGTAACCCCAATATATTCTTTGAATTACCAGTCAGAAACTGGCACTATATAGCAGTAGCAAAAATTGTGGGTGCACATAACCCCAATATAATCTTTGAATTCCCAGTGAGACAATGGCACTGTATAGCAGTAGCAAAAATTGTGGGTGCACGTAACCCCCATATATTCTTTGAATTCCCAGTCAGACAATGGCACTATATACCAGTAGTAAAAATTGTGGGTGCACATAACACCAATATATTCTTTGAATTCCCAGTGAGACAATGGCACTGTATAGCAGTAGCAAAAATTGTGGGTGCACGTAACCCCCATATATTCTTTGAATTCCCAGTCAGACAATGGCACTATATACCAGTAGTAAAAATTGTGGGTGCACATAACCCCAATATATTCTTTGAATTCCCAGTGAGACAATGGCACTGTATAGCAGTAGCAAAAATTGTGGGTGCACGTAACCCCCATATATTCTTTGAATTCCCAGTCAGACAATGGCACTATATACCAGTAGCAAAAATTGTGGGTGCACGTAACCCCAATATATTCTTTGAATTACCAGTCAGAAACTGGCACTATATAGCAGTAGCAAAAATTGTGGGTGCACATAACCCCAATATAATCTTTGAATTCCCAGTGAGACAATGGCACTGTATAGCAGTAGCAAAAATTGTGGGTGCACGTAACCCCCATATATTCTTTGAATTCCCAGTCAGACAATGGCACTGTATACCAGTAGTGAAAATTGTGGGTGCACATAACCCCAATATATTCTTTGAATTCCCAGTGAGACAATGGCACTGTATAGCAGTAGCAAAAATTGTGGGTGCACGTAACCCCCATATATTCTTTGAATTCCCAGTCAGACAATGGCACTATATACCAGTAGCAAAAATTGTGGGTGCACGTAACCCCAATATATTCTTTGAATTCCCAGTGAGACAATGGCACTGTATAACAGTAGCAAAAATTGTGGGTGCACGTAACCCCCATATATTCTTTGAATTCCCAGTCAGACAATGGCACTATATACCAGTAGCAAAAATTGTGGGTACACGTAACCCCAATATATTCTTTGAATTACCAGTCAGAAACTGGCACTATATAGCAGTAGCAAAAATTGTGGGTGCACATAACCCCAATATAATCTTTGAATTCCCAGTGAGACAATGGCACTGTATAGCAGTAGCAAAAATTGTGGGTGCACGTAACCCCAATATATTCTTTGAATTACCAGTCAGAAACTGGCACTATATAGCAGTAGCAAAAATTGTGGGTGCACATAACCCCCATATATTCTTTGAATTCCCAGTCAGACAATGGCACTGTATACCAGTAGTAAAAATTGTGGGTGCACATAACCCCCATATATTCTTTGAATTCCCAGTCAGACAATGGCACTATATACCAGTAGCAAAAATTGTGGGTACACGTAACCCCAATATATTCTTTGAATTACCAGTCAGAAACTGGCACTATATAGCAGTAGCAAAAATTGTGGGTGCACATAACCCCCATATATTCTTTGAATTCCCAGTCAGACAATGGCACTGTATACCAGTAGTAAAAATTGTGGGTGCACATAACCCCAATATATTCTTTGAATTCCCAGTGAGACAATGGCACTGTATAGCAGTAGCAAAAATTGTGGGTGCACGTAACCCCCATATATTCTTTGAATTCCCAGTCAGACAATGGCACTATATACCAGTAGCAAAAATTGTGGGTGCACGTAACCCCAATATATTCTTTGAATTACCAGTCAGAAACTGGCACTATATAGCAGTAGCAAAAATTGTGGGTGCACATAACCCCAATATAATCTTTGAATTCCCAGTGAGACAATGGCACTGTATAGCAGTAGCAAAAATTGTGGGTGCACATAACCCCCATATATTCTTTGAATTCCCAGTCAGACAATGGCACTGTATACCAGTAGTAAAAATTGTGGGTGCACATAACCCCAATATATTCTTTGAATTCCCAGTGAGACAATGGCACTGTATAGCAGTAGCAAAAATTGTGGGTGCACGTAACCCCCATATATTCTTTGAATTCCCAGTCAGACAATGGCACTATATACCAGTAGTAAAAATTGTGGGTGCACATAACACCAATATATTCTTTGAATTCCCAGTGAGACAATGGCACTGTATAGCAGTAGCAAAAATTGTGGGTGCACGTAACCCCCATATATTCTTTGAATTCCCAGTCAGACAATGGCACTGTATACCAGTAGTAAAAATTGTGGGTGCACATAACCCCAATATATTCTTTGAATTCCCAGTGAGACAATGGCACTGTATACCAGTAGTAAAAATTGTGGGTGCACGTAACCCCCATATATTCTTTGAATTCCCAGTCAGACAATGGCACTGTATACCAGTAGTAAAAATTGTGGGTGCACGTAACCCCAATATATTCTTTGAATTCCCAGTCAGACAATGGCACTATATACCAGTAGCAAAAATTGTGGGTGTATATAGCCCCAATTCTATTGCTAGGGGACTTGCAGTGTATTTCTGAGGTGAAGGTGGGGGGGCACACCGTTGGAACGGGGATTTGGGGTGTATATATGGGGTATACGGGAATACACTGTCAGTGTGTTCCATTCAGGATCCTGGGAAAGCTGGGTTGCGGCGATTGAGCCCGTCAGTGCCACGTTACACTGACAAGCTTCTCCCTGGAATTGAAGTTATATGTAAGCCCAATATATTCTTTGAATTCCCAGTGAGACAATGGCACTATATGGCAGTAGCAAAAATAGTGGGTGTATATAGCCCCAATTCTATTGCTAGGGGACTTGCAGGGTATTTCTGGGGTGAAGGTGGGGGGGCACACCGTTGGAACGGGTATCGGGGGTATATATCGGGTATACGGGAATACACTGACAGTGTATTCCATTCAGGATCCTGGGAAAGCTGGGTTGCGGCGATTGAGCCCGTCAGTGCCACGTTACACTGACAAGCTTCTCCCTGGAATTTAGCTCTTACAAGAGCTGTTGGTTGTCTTCTCCTTCCTATCCTAGCCTGTCCCTGCCTACCCAGAATCTAACCCCTAGCTAACTGGACGGACACCTCCGTCCCCGGTGAATTGCAAGCTCAGAATGACGCGAAGCTGGGCGTCGCTGTTCTTTTAAATTAGAGGTCACATGTTTTCGGCAGCCAATGGGTTTTGCCTACTTTTTTCAACGTCACCGGTGTCGTAGTTCCTGTCCCACCTACCCTGCGCTGTTATTGGAGCAAAAAAGGCGCCAGGGAAGGTGGGAGGGGAATCGAGTAATGGCGCACTTTACCACGCGGTGTTCGATTCGATTCGAACATGCCGAACAGCCTAATATCCGATCGAACATGAGTTCGATAGAACACTGTTCGCTCATCTCTACTCAGGGGCTCACAATAACTTTGCAGTAAAAATCGTTTTGCACTTTTTATTTTTGTTTATCAATAAAAGTGAAGTTTTAAATATATTAGTTACCCTTGGAAAGTGCTTTTCCTGTCTTTGCCTTGAATAGAAGGGGTGACACCTGATTTTTCTCAGTGAGCCTTTTGTCTCTATTGTTCAGGTCCATCAGGGGATCCAAACGACAGAGATCTGGACTGCTGAAACAGCAGATACCTGTGGACCCCATTGACTGCAATGGGGTCTGCAGAGTGTTTTCATACTGAAAGTGGCAAAGGGAAAAGTCCTTTGTGCATGATTTTTCTCTCTGCTGATATTTTTTGCTCCCTCTGGTGCAGATGTGAACTTTGTCTTAAGTGTGTGGCCACCACAGACATCAGATTCTCTGCAGGTTTCACAGACTTTAGTTGTATCTGCCAAAGACCTGCAGTTAAATATCTTAAAAATATAGCCGGCTTTAGCCAAACTGAAATTTGGCTCCCATAGTATACACCTCTGGGGGAGCAAAAAGTCCATGAAATGATATGACATTCATTTTATTGGGATCTGAGTAATGCTCCATTTTCCTAATATTGGTGATGTAGGGATAAAGAACACCTGCTGCTGGAGTCATAGATTGCAGATGTTTTTGGGATTTTAGATTATCCAAAATGGACATCCTCAAGGACAACAATCCCTCTTCTAATAGTCACCCCATTCACGGTATTGTAAACTTGTTCCTGAGGCTGTGGGAGCGTTCCTTCTTCCTCACTGAACCTCCCCCATGATTGAACAGGTACAGTTTTGGGGGAGGTTCATTGATGACATTTTTATGATTTGGCAGGGCATTAGCCAAGATATGGAAAGTTTCATAAGTAATTTGAATCAAAATAACAAAAACATCTCACTTACATTTAGGTATAACCGTGTTGAAATTGACTTTCAAGATGTCAGCTAGAGGGTCGTGGTGGACAGTTCCATTCAAACAGATCTCTTCCGCAAAGAGACAACGAGTAAAACATTACTTCATTATACATCATCCCATCCTAGGAATTTGGTTCAGAGCATACCTATCGGACACTTTTTAAGAACCAGAAGGATTTGTTCCTTTTTTTCAGTTAGCCTGATTTAGGCAGACGTTTCCGCGAACGTGGTTATAAGGAACGATGGATACAGGAGGGCTTTAAACGAGCTATCAATACCCATCGTAGGGATACTTTGAAAACCGAGAGAAGGACTCCAATCCTCAGAACCTTGTTCAGTTCATTACCATCTACTCCTCCAGAAGCTATGAGAGTCATCAAATTTTACATAAGTATTGGAATCTCCTGACTTTTAATCCTATTTTGTGCAATTATGTTAGCTCCCAACCAGCTATTATTTACAGAAAATCTCGCAACCTAAGAGATACGTTGGTTCGGAGTCATTATTCAGTTAATGTGCAACCCCATATTTTCGGTGTCCAAGGCCCCAAAGAGGGATGCTGGCTGTGTGGCGACTGCATTTTCTGTCCTAATATTGAGGTAAACAGTGAATTTTGGAATTTATATAGATCACGTACCTTTCAGATGAGACATGTGCTTAACTGCCAATCTTTAGGTGTCATTTATTTTGCTGTTTGCTCTTGTAATCTGATATATATAGGCATAACATCTAGAGAACTGAGGGGAAGAGAACACGTCATTGGTATTCAAAATGCAAATACATCCACGGATATACAATCTATCAAAACTCTCCCTAAACACTTCAAATTGTTTCGTAACTTCGCCCCCTCTCTTCTACGGATACGAGCAATTGACCAAGTCATGATCGGTTCAAGATCAGGAAATTGGCGTTAACAGCTTGCGCGGAAAAAGTATCTGCACTCTACATACAGTCCAACCCAAAAGTCTGAGCGACCTTTGGGTTGGACTGTATTTTATGCTCTAATTTTATAGATTTTTTTTTATAGTTTTTTCTTTTTTCCATATTTAAATTTCATTATATAATTTTTTTTTTCAATTAATTATTCATTATTATTTATTTTTATCATTATTCTGTTTGTTATTATTAGTATATATTTGTCATCATATGAATTTTGTTCTCATACCAGTAGTGTTTTTGGTCTAATTTTATATAGGCTCTTTTATTGTTGTATTGTCAATTTTGTTCATTGTTTGTTCTACCTTTTTAGTTATTCACACCTAGAACATGTGGACATCAACTTATCCATTGTTGATGTTTCATCTATAGTGAAGATCATTTTGCCAGTTTGCCCCTATCAGTCACTGTATGGCCTCATAAGGCAGCTGAAAACTCCACACTTTGTCACTAAGTCAAAGTAAGGCCTCCTCATGCTACTGCAACCTCCACACTGTTTCAAAGTGTGGCCTCCTAAGGCTGCTTCATTCTCCACATACTGCCACTGGGTCACTGTATGGCCTCCTAAGGCTGCTTCAATCTCCACACTCTGCCACTGGGTCACAACAAACATGTGGAGACTAAAAACAGGATATTTATATTGGTGAAGGACAGTCTTTGAATATGTATGATGTGCTAGGTTGTTATACACACCATGCGATTTTGTAACACTGATACCACCCTTTCTACAACCCCAATTAGCAATGCCTGCAGCACTGCAACTACTAAGCTATCCTCCTGCTCAGCACAAGTCTTTGTGTACTAAGAAGGTAACACACACTCACTACATGGGAATTGCCCTGAAAGGTTTCAGTAATCTAATCTCCTATACAATAGCTGTAATGCTGGTAAGGTGTTGTGAGTAACCCCAGCATAACAGTATGTAGATGATAGGGATTAACACAAAGCAATAGATAAGGACTTAAGGCAGACAACTCTTTGCTCCCACTTCAGTAGTCTAGTCTCTTATACAATAGCTGTAATGCTGGTAAGGTGTTGTGAGTTTAACCCCAGCATGACACTATGTAAATAATAGCGATAAACACTAAGTCCTCTCCTGTCTAGTTTACATAGAGCAACTCTGACCAGATAAGCAAACAAGGCCAGTGTGCTGTTCAATATAGGTAGGGATAAAAACCTGGCTAAAATTGCCTATTAGATATATAAACAAGCCCCTTCACTATCTATGTGTTTCACCCCCTAATTATTGGGGTTTATCAGGATTGTAGAAGGCTAAAGATCCAACAGCCGTTTCAAATAGCACGCTCCTATAGAAATGAAAGGGGAGAATAGTGCATCCAATGTACATCAAATTACAAGCAACGCACTTAATAGCGTAAACAACATAGTTACTGTTACAATTGTAATATCCTTTAATATTGAATACATTTTTGGGGTCGTTATTGTGAAAATTGGTGGTTTTAATAGCGAATTTACAAATGTTGCAACGGGAAGAGCCACACCTGAAAAAGCCTGTTATATTCAACCATGAGCTTGGATTTGTTTTGAGTGGATTTGAAATAAATAAACTGGGGCGGCTTTTCCATAGATATAATGTTAAGAGAAAGTCCGCAGAGGAAAACGCTGTGAACTTTCTCTTAAAAGCGCTGCGGAAAGAACCGCAATGCATTCACGCAGCGGTTCTTCCCGCAGCGCTTTAGTGCTGCGGATACGGCCCGTGGGGCTTTAGCCTTAAGGCATCTCGAAGAGATTTACCTTTTCGTGCCACAAAGTTAATACCAGAGTGCAGAATTTTACTTGTAATATTGTCTGTTTGCAAGTTTGGTAAATTGCATTTAATGATCTGTTTAATACGTTGAAATTGGGGACTGTATGGAGTGGAAAAGGTAACAGGAGGGATTCCATTTTTTATCTACAGTCCGTGCATTATCTGCTAACAAATCCGGATTTTGAATGAACTATGTTGATGGCTCTGTCAAGAGTCCATTGAGGATATCCTCATCTGGTTAATCTTTGGCACGATTATTTAGATTGTTTTAAGAATTCTCCTCATCTGAGTACGCTCTTTTTGTGCGGGTGAGGTCTTCAACTGGGACAGATTGTACGGTATGTTTCGGATGATTGGAATGACAAAAAATATATGATTTCTCCCACCACGCCATAAATAAATTGACGAGGGAGGAGGAAAAGGGCGCCCCCATCAGGGCACCCCACACCTGCAAAAAAAATTTCTGGTCAAAATTAAAATAATTATGAGTGAAAAGAAAATGAGTGACTTAAAAAATAAATTCACGTAATTCCTCGGAGTAGGAGCTGTAGCGGTAGAGATGATGGGATAGAGCTACCAACGCCTGCTCGTGAGGAATAGATGAATAAAGAGAATTTATATCACAACATACCCATGAATAAGCAGACAGCCACAAAAAATTGTTGAATGTTTGAAGTACAGCCTTTGAGTCTCTGATTTACCCAGGTATACGAAAAACAAGAGGTTGAAGAAGACCACCTACCCATGTACATAGATGTTCTGAAAAGGGGCCTATTTCTGCAATAATAGGATGAAAGGGAAGGTTTGTAATATCTTTGTGTATTTTAGGGACCCCATGAGAGATGGGAATAATGGGGAATTTGTTTATAGTTTGGAGGTAGGAATGATTCCAAAATAGACTCCCTCTGAAACTAACTTCTCCAACAGAGCAGAAAACTATTTAGTTGGATCTGTATCTAGTTTACGATAGGTAGCAGCATCATTAAGTGCCAGCATACAACCCCTTGTGTATTGTTCTTGATCCATGACCACCACCTTACCACCTTCGTCTGCGATTTTAATTATAATTTTATTATTTGTCTGTAATTCTGTTAATGCTTGGCGTTCTTTAAACGAAAGATTAGAATGAAAATTGGATTTACTCAAAGATTCCTTGAGTTTCTTACGATCTTCTTCTATGTTTGCTTGAAAAAGGTGGTAAGATGGGACACGGGATTGTAATGGGTAGTATTGTGAATTTTGACTGGCAATTTGTACTGAGTGAATGTCTCTAATAGGTTTATGGTCACTAGAGTAAGCCAGATCCATCAGGTCCAGAATAGCTGTTTGTTCTGTCACTTCTAGATCTGTAAACTCATTACTTACCCTTTCCCTATTGGCTCCTTGTTTTACATGTACTGGGTCATGGTCTTTACTAATTTTATCCCGCTCAAAGAAATGTCTTTTGACAGTTATGAGACTGGTAAATTTGTTTACGTCCATTAAAAATCTGCCGTATGCAAAAAATTTAACCCTTTAGAAAGAACTTTGTGGTGATGTAAAGAAAGATCATTTAATAATCCTGGATTTTATAGGGCTGTGACATCACAGAGACGGCTGGCTGCTGCTTAGCTGCACACGGGCATTGTGGGTGATCCCGCTTTCCCAGAGTTCCCAGCCCCTTGTTCTAATATGTAGAGCGGCCATTTTATTAAAAATGCGATTCAACGAAACGTGAAGAAATCCTGATTCTAGGCGAATTCAAGATTTCCTGAAATTCAAATCAGATTCCACTTCTGTAGAATTGATTCACTCATCTCTAGAAGCTGATTTCATGGACACAGGGAGGAGGCCGTGAAGTTCATAAATGTCATGATGTAAGAAGTGCAGAGGTAGCTATCACTATAGGGCTCTGGTGCCAAAGGGGACCCAAAGGCCTCTCTAATATTTAAGCACCAGTATCATAGATAGTACATGGTTGGGCCCAGAAGCTTTATATTACGCCTCTTGCCATTCCAGCTGTCAGATCCCCACAATTACATAGTGATCCCCTATCCTAAGAATAAGGTCACAAATATTCAACCCCTAATAAAGTTTTTCTCTATATACATAGAATATGGTTATTGTTGGAGTGATGGAACAGAAAGTGTTTTTATAGTAGGATAGTAGTGCAGGAGGCTTATAGAAATGTAGTGGTGTAAATGATAAGAGTTTTGTAAAATAAAGACAGAAGAATATTCAAATTTACTGGAATTTTATTACAAACCAATTTAATAAAAAAATAAAAAAATAAATAAAAACACTGAAAAATCTAAGTATGTACCTTTGAGAAGAACCATCTACAGCTTTGGGCAAATGGCTTCCCACCGCTGTAGAAGACAGGGTATCATTTATAAAAAAAAATACAAATTTTTAGATTTCATACATCCAAATTTAGTAAAAAAAAAAAATATATATATATATATATATATATATATATATATATATATATATATATATATTTCACAATATAAAAAGTAAGATTGCACAGACATGTATACTTTTATAAATACTGTATATGAGGTCGGCAGGTGCTAAAAATATAAAAATTCTAAAACGCTTAAAAAATTGTAACATCTAGCTTATAAAACTGTTTAGGATTCCTCCTTTATTACTTGTCATAGTTATACATGTAAATGTAAACTGTAGAGAGCCATATGAAAAAAAAAACACCCAACAATATCGCCCTCTCTCTGTAATGTATACCGTAGAGTCATAAAACCCAGCATATCTATATACTGAAAGAAAAAGGTTAAAATAATAATAAGGTTCTTGTAATTATTTCGTCACCTTGTGTTATACTAGGAAATTTCATATTTTGATTGAACCAAAGACTTTGGGAGGATTCTGACACATAATTAACCCTCAGTATAATGATATTTCTGCCAACCGTAATACTGAAATACAAAGTTATGTTAAAAAAATAAAAATTCATCCTAGTAAACCCTGAAAGATACAATAGTTTGGCAACAAACATTCAAATATATCTAATTAAACAGAGTCTATAAAGAAGCTACATATATGTTGTCTTATGTTGTACAGGATATTTGCAGGATAACGTGCAGTGATTGCGTGACTAGATGAAGCTATATATTAATAAAGTCCTATAAAGTACAGAGAAATATAAACAGAAACTGTAGCGTGTAGCTATGAAGGATCAGAGCAATAGACATTTATAACAGTAGTGTGAATGTCCCCATTTGTCTGCAAAGAACCCTCAGGACTTGTGTGTTCTTTGTAGACATGGATGGAATGGATAGGTGCAGTAAAGATAACAAAAAATTAAAAAAAGCACTCAAGGAACAGGATGGGCTCATTGACCCTCCCTAATATCAGAGAAAAGAACATCTTCATGTTCGGCCTCCTCAACTTTACAGATTTCTCTCCAGGAGCTGTGTAGCTACATGTGCCAGAAGTTCCAAGTTGCTGAGATTTTCACTGTCAGGAGGAAGAGTGATAGAACCAGCAAGAGCAGAAGATGAAGCAGTAGCATCCAAAGAAGATGGTGGAGGATAGAGAGACCGAGGGGGAGTGATAAGCAAAGGTGGATAGCTAGCCAAAGGAGGAGGGATAGAGGAAGCAGGAGAGACAGGTGGAGGTAGAGAAGATGTAGACAGAGTAGGACATATAGTTGAATTAAGAGAGCTAGATGGGGAAGATGGACGGGGAGTTTCCACAAAATCTTCTGAGCAGCGAGGTCGCTTCTTGGGCTGCTGTGAAGATGTGCCGTCTTCTTTATTTCTCATGGCTTGGGCCACATTTTGCCTTATGAAGCAATTGGGTGGAAGTGAAAAAGCCTGAATTTGATGTGGGATTGTGTAGATCAGAGGTCCTGTGCTTGGTGGCCCAGCGGAAACAACCAACATACTAAAAAAGGTTGTTTGCTCCACTTGTGATCTTGAAGAGTTCTGCAGGGGGTTGTTTGTGGTGTTTGCAAATATACTTGGAACATGAGCAGGATAGTGAGGGGTCCTGTTTCCCCTTTTCAAATTTCTGCATTGATCAGGGTCTATTCCAGCTTCACGGAGCATGTCTGGCAAAATCCTACGACGAGCATTGGTAAACCAGTAGTCAACCTACAGGAGAAGGGAGAAAAGAAATCAGTCGTATTATTACATGTCCAAGCAATATTATATAAACAATATGTATATTATATAATATATTATGTAAGAAATATAAGCCCAAATCAGCTTGTAGTATTTTTTTTTATTTTTTTTTTAGATTTGCCTGTTTAGTCATGGCTAAGATCTATGTATTATACAGTATGTATGTTTTAGAAGGGTTCAGACGACCCCACTTTTAGCCAACCCACTGGGGAAAGATTAGTACAACGGGTCGCCCTCTGCTCAACATCACCTACCATTAGCAAAGAACACAGTCATGTGACAAAATCTTTTGGATCAATAATTTGCTGTAGAAATATCAGCTTCCTGCCACACCATTATAAAATGTGAATGTGGCCTTTACTGCCAACAGCTAAAGAGAGGGAAATTCCTCCAGAAAACAAGCCCTCATCCTAAACAAGTGGCTTCTGATAGGAAGACTCAGAACTGCTATATGACAGCACAAATAAGTGTATACACTATGTATTTCTAGTGCTCAGTGTTGGAATTCTGTAAGGTGTGTGTGACCTGAGATATAGCGCGGCCCGCAATTTATGGGAAGTGTTATAGGACAAAAACTTTTAGAATTTTACCTGCAACAATGTGAGTCCAGTTTGTTGTACAAAAATTCCTTTTTCTTCTTCAGTAGGATAGGCATTGAGCATATGGTGACTTAGCCAGTCACGAAGAACTTTCACAGCCTCTTTGGGCAGATTTCCTCTGCGCCTCCTTTTGGCAGGTGGTGATTGTCCATTACTGCTTTCTTCTCCTTCTAAAACATTTGTGCTGCTTTCTGATTTTGCTTCAGTTTTTCTCTTGCTTTGTCCAGTAGGTTGACTATTCTTGCTACTCTCTCCTCCATCTGAATTATTGCTTGTGTTTTCTCTTTCAGATTCATTACTTAAATGATCGGTCTGATCCTCCTCCTTCTTGACCAATTCTGTAATACAAGACAAGGGGAGTCAAACAATGGTAAAAATCCACATATAATAGCATTTATGATGTTTATGTGTAATATTCTCTGAATAATAATATATATATTAGAAAAGGTTATTACTAAGTGCTGCACATGATGGGTTAGATTAGGGAGGAAAAATAAAAAACTAATAATAATAATAATAACAATAAATATAGACTGCAACAATTATAAAAATGTATATTAAAAATATAGATCATAACAATTATAAGATAGATAGATAGATAGATAGATAGATAGATAGATAGATAGATATGGACCAGAACAATTATAACAAAAATAATGTATAAAAATATTAACCAGAACAATTCTAAAAAAAACAAGTTGATGTGGGAATGTGTAGATCAGAGGTACTGTGCTTGGTGGCAAAGGGGGAGCAATCAACATACTTAAAAAGGTTGTCTGCTCCACTTGTGGTATTGAGGAGTTCTGCGTGGGGGTGCTTGTAGTGTTTTCCAATGTACTTGGATCAGTATTAGAAGACTGAGGGGTCATGTTTCCCCTTTGCAAATTTCTGCATTGATCAGGGTCTATTCCAGCCGCACGGAGCATGTCTGGCAAGATCCTACGACGAGCATTGATAAACCAGTTGTTAATCTACAGACGAAGAGAGAAAAGAAATCAGTCAAATTATTACATGTCCAAGCAATATTATATTTTTACAACTGTCAAAAAAACTATTCATGCCGTAAAATAGTTGCCAGATTAAAATTCACCCCCACCCACACACATTGCACCACTCTTACCCTTAGGTTTTGTCTGGTATTGCAGCACAGCTCCATTCACTGTAATGAGGCCAATCTGCAATACCAGATACAGGCTGATGACAGGAGTGGAGCTATTTAGGGGTTGTGTTTGTATTCACTTTTTACCTGCTCTCCATAGAAGGATATGGAAACAGTAAATGAAATAAATAAACCAAAATGACGCTGTTTTTTTTTTCTTTCTAGATTTGCCTGTTTCGTTATGGCTAAGATCTATGTATTATACAATATGTATGTTTTAGAAGGGTTCAGACGACCCCACTTTTAGCCACCCCACTGGGGAAAGATTAGTACAACAGGTCGCCCTCTGCACAACATCACCTACCATTAGCAAAGAACACGATCATGTGACAAAACCTTTTAGATCAATAATTTGCTGTAGAAATATCGGCTTCCTGCCACACCATTATAAAATGTGAACATGGCCTTTACTGCCAACAGGTAAAGAGAGGGAAATCCCTCCAGAAAACAAGCCCTCATCCTAAACAAGTGGCTTCTGATAGGAAGACTCAGAACTGCTATATGACAGCACAAATAAGTGTATACACAATGTATTTTTAGTGGTCAGTGTTGGAATTCTGTAAGGTGTGTGTGTGACCTGAGATATAGCGCGGCCCGCAATATATGGTAAGTGTTATAGGACAAAAACTTTTAGAATTTTACCTGCAACAATGTGAGTCCAGTTTGTTGTACAAAAATTCCTTTTTCTTCTTCAGTAGGATAGGCATTGAGCATATGGTGACTTAGCCAGTCATGAAGAACTTTCACAGCCTCTTTGGGCAGATTTCCTCTGCGCCTCCTTGTGGCAGGTGGTGATTGTCCATTACTGCTTTCTTCTCTTTCTAAGGGAATTTTGCTGCTTTCTCCTTCAGTCTGATCCTCCTCCTTCCTGACTGGTTCTGTAATGCAAAACAAGGGGAGGTCACAAACAATGGTACAAATCTATATATAATAGCATTTCTGATGTTTATGTGTAATATCATCTAAATAATAATATATGTATTAGGAAAGGTTATTACTTGGTGCTGCACATGACGTGTCAGTTTAGGGTGGAAAAATAAAAAACTAATATTATATATATGTATATACCATTATAAATATATAAATAAATATATAGATTTATATAAAATTATGTAAAAATATAGACATAACAATTATAAAAAATAATATAAAAATATAGAGCATTACAATTATAATATATATATATAACCATAATTTTAAAATATATATATATATATATATATATATATATATATATATATATATATATATATATATATTAATATATTTCTATAAAAAATGTTAACCAGAACAATTATAAAAAAAAATAAAAAAAATAAAAACACCTGAGAGGTGTGAACACTGCAGTAGTTGAATGCATCCCTCAAAATGGCTGCCTCCTGGGAGTGTATGGGGCTATGTGTACACATAAGTGGTCTTTGCATGCAAGTAGTCAGTAACACTGTTTGCGCACCCTTTGAAGAGATCTATTCACCTTCCCTATTATTAGCATATTCCTCTTCTGACCTTTCCTCATTTACAGCACCCCCTCCCCCATACCAAATAGTGATAGTAACTTAAAGAATTTGCCCAGTTTGGACATATAAAATCTATATCTACAAGTATATAAAAGAACTGAACCATGCAATATTTTATTTCATGTTGCAGGATAAATAGGTCTGGTTAGTATTAGATTTCCAATAGCTCTTAGTATATATAAATTATAAATATTGGTTATATAAAATTTCTAAAAATATAGATATTTAAAAAAAATTTACAAAAAATAGTTGTTCAGCTCTTATAAAAGAAAATATCTATTCTATGCTAAACATACACTCTGTGACAGACAACACACAGGTATTGTGGGGACATTAGGGACCCTTGTAATAAAAGGGTGGATATGGATAGATACTATCGGCCAAATCAGACCAAAAGGGAGAGTAGAGAGTCATATACATTAGATTGACAACAGATCACATCACAAATGTCAGCAATACAGTAATAAAGGAACATAAGGTTTTGCCTATCCATAGGACATGGAATAAGTGTGTAATGGCAGGGGGACCCCTGATCATGAGGACAAGCATGTAAATGGGGAGAATGATCCAGTATGTACAGTAAGGAAGGAAAAGAAAATAAGAAAAATACATTGTAATTTGTAGGACAAACCACATTAAAGTATAAAACTGGACATATAATAAGCAGAATAAAATGCATACATCTTTCTATACAGCACAACAGTCAAAATGTCCACATATAATGTACAGTCCAAGAGATACAGTAGGTTAAAGTTTAGGGAAAGAAACACATGGGGACAGACAGTACAAGCACATCGTCCGGCACAACAGTCCCAAAAACCCATTATCACCCCCTCTCTGCACTATGGAGGTCATCCATGTTATAGACTCCCTTATAATACTTAAGGTGGAGTTTTTTCATTGTGTGGTTTTGTTCACACTGCGCATCAAGCAGATGATCGCCAATGCTTAGCTTAGATAATTTGCAGAATAACAGATAAAGTGCAAAAAAAAAAAAAATCACCCAAAAACAAAAATCTCCCTTACAGATCAGAGTGACAGATTACGGAGTGTCCCTTTAATCATCATAGTAAGATACATAAAGCCAAAGACTTACTTTCAGATTTGTAGCTCATGATGATTCCTCTGTGGTCCTTCAGTCCAGGTGAGCAGAGACGTCTGTCTTACAAACAGCTGTTCAATGTTCTACTGACTGTTGGAGACATTCTGGGACAGGTATAGTGAATTTTTGGGGCGGAGCATCACAGTGATTGGTCGCCCTGGCTAGAAGTGGACAAGGTGTTAATTAATTTCCCTCAGGTTTTTGTCACTTGTTGTCCATTGAATGAAACTTCTATTCGTATTTAAATAACCCTATTATAGCCGAAGTGAATACACTTAACCCCTCGTTTGCTGGTACTGTACAGGAAATGACGTCTCAGAACATCTAAGAGGCTTCCCAGCAAATTGTCTATCATATATGGGTTTTGCCGCATTGCCTCGTCCCATGGCTGTCTGGGCTTCCAAATACTTGCCATGTATAATTTCTGACAATTCTGTCAATTCTGTTTATTTAAGAGCACAATGTGTTTTCTTTTGAAAATGATCTTTACCAACAATGCAGAGGGACCGCGATGGGCATGAAATTTGCGCCAAGCTTTGCACATATTTAAAAGGACAAATTTGAAAAGGATTTTAATTACTCCAAACATAAATGGATAGAAAACATTGTATTCTATGTAGGTTAAATAGACAACCTACTTTTCATATAATAATAATAATAATAATAATAATAATAATAATAATAATAATAAAAAAATTTATTTATATAGCGCCAACATATTCCGCCGCGCTGTACAATTTGTAGGGTTCAAATACAGACAGAAAGATACATTACAAAGAAAGTCATTTCACACAATGGGACTGAGGGCCCTGCTCGCAAGAGCTTACAATCTATGAGGTAGAGGGGGTGACACAAGAGGTAGTGGGGGGTGGAAAAACACCCCTGAGGCCTTGTCTGAATTTACTATTCACTTGAATACAAATAACTGAGGACTCTCATTTACAAGTAGTAATTCAAAGTCACAGCTCGAATATTTAGATCTAGTTCTTAGTTCACATAACAATAGAATCACTACCAAGACTTTTTTCAAAAAAGTGGATGGGAATAGCCTACTTGATTTCTATAGCGATCATTATCCTAAATTTTAAGTCCAATGTTTCTTGTTCCCAGTTCAAACGACTGAGAAGAAACTGTTCATAAAGAAAGATTTTGAGGATCAGAGTAAAGTTATGAGTAAAAGGTTTTTGGTGAAAAGATACCCCCTGTGAAATCATTAGAGAAGCCTAAATTAGGGCATAAAATTTGACCTAAGCAGAATGCTTGGCCCTCAGACCCACAAATAAAAGCCAAAAAGAAAACCAAGAATGTTGGCAAATGAACTTCTTTACAATTTATAATAGATCCCACAGAGTGATAAAAGATATCTTAAAACAACATTGGTGCATACTCCGGAATGATCCAGTTCTAGGCAAAATTTTACCAAAAGAACCAGCCATTACATTCCGTACAGCCAGGACGATAAAAAACATCCTGGCTCTTAGTAAAGTCCAGACACCCAAAAAAACAAATACTATTTGTCCATTATCAACTGATACTGGCGGAACCAGAAAAGGCGTATACAGATGTGGCAAAATCTAGTGTAAATGTGGTCTGTCCATTTGTCACAATACCTTATGTTTTAAAAGTAACAGTACAGGGAAAATGTATCCAATCAAACAATATTTTTCTTGTGAGACAGATTTTGTAGTATATCTTATCACGTGTGACTGTGGTTTACAATATGTAGGGCGAACTACGGTATCATTAAGAAGCAGGATCAATGACCACAGATTTAATGTCTCCAAAGGATACCAGAAACACAGTCTATCCAAGAACGCATCTGAAGTGTATCATTGTAATTTTAAACATTTTCATGTTATTCCAATTGAACAAATCCCTTTCTACACGTCTAATCGGTTTGAAAAACTAAGGAAAAGGGAAATGTTTTGGATTTTTAAACTAAATACCCTTTCCCCTAGGAGACTAAATGAAGTTTAAAAACTAGTAACCCATTAACTATGTACACACACATATATATATATATATATATATATATATATATATATATATATATATATATATATTCTATTTGTATATATATATATATATATATATATATATATATATATATATATATATATACAGGGTGTCCCAAAAAAATGTATACACACCTTAAATAATTGTAAATTTGGGGTTTATTATAATTCGAATAATTTTCAACATGTAAAAGAATTTACAAATATCATTCTATTGTCTTGTTATCGCGTGTTCTCAAACTCGGTTTAATGGGTTCAGCCTGTAAAGAAAGAATAAATAATTGAGTTATCAGCTGCTAAAATGTGTATACATATATATATATATATATATATATATATATATATATATATATATATATATATATGAATGAATTCATGTTATAAAAACATCAGCTTCTAGTACTTTTAGTCCTTCAAACCTATCATTTTTGTTACATTACATAGAAGTATATGGTTATAAAATTTAATTAATTAGACTAATTTACAATGATGAGCTCAATTTTATCTTTTTAAAGAACAACATTGTTTTTTATTAGTAGTATTGCCCTGTAATAAGATTGCCCTTCACCAATACTCTATCTATCTATCTATCTATCTATCTATCTATCTATCTATCTATCTATCTATCTATCTATCTACATTATATATTTATTCATTCATTTATGTATTTGATATATACCTGACTTAGTTATTGTATTTTTAACATATTTTTTTCATATCACACTCCTGATGAACTGGGCTTTAGTTTTGGGCTCAGTGAAATGCGTTGAGAGGAATGGGGACTTAGTGTTGGCCCGTACTGGGATGTATTTTGGTACGGAAGGATTGAGCAGACTGTCGGGCATTTACAGCTTATTGAAGGCATCTGTGTGGTTATCCTCCCCAACAAAATAAGAGTGTGTGTGTGTGTGTGTGTGTGTGTGTGTGTGTGTGTGGGTGGGGGGGGTGGGGGGGGTTATTACTCCCTCATCCCCAGTATTGCACATTCATATAATATGTGCTATACTCCTTGAATGGGACAATAATAGTATTATACAGGCAATATTATAGCTTACAGCAGAGACTACGTTTTTTAGTGGAAACTGTGGCAGAGCACAATACTGTAACAACTAAGTGTCGGCTTGCTTTCATATTGTATCTGATCCACTAATTATCCTGTTGTGGTGTAAATGCATCGCACTTTTGTGTAACACTGACCTTTATTTACATTGTTATCCCTGAAATACCGGACCTTGCATAACAAAAAGTGAACAAGTGTGGATCAGTGTAACAAAGGTTATCACTGTTTTATAGGTCGTTTTGTAACATTAGTATACAGGGAGTTTTCTGTATGCATAGGCAAGAACTATTCCTAGACTTAGGCTGCATTCACACTGAGTAATGTTGGCGGTTTTTGTGCTTATTTTTGCACATAGCGCTGCGTTAACGCCGCGTAGCGCCGCGTTAATGCCGCGTATTTTGCGGTGGTGTTGACCCGCGCAATGTGCAAAAATAAGCACAAAAAACACCAGCGATACTCAGTGTGAATGCAGCCTTAGGGATTAGCTGTATGTAATGAAGAAAATCTTCTCTTTCCCTACATTTGGTCTGGAAGGATAAACCTATGACATCAATCTGGCCTTATCTTTTTAATATCTACATGGGGTTTTATATGATCATCAATAAAGGTTAGGTTTTATTTTATATTTTTTGTATCCTTGCCATTGGAATTTGGAAATAATCCTTTGTGTGAAATCCTGCACTGAAATCCACTTTTGCCCCTTTTTCTCTTTTGGCATTAAGAAATCCTCATGGCTTCTAGTTGTGAGTTTGGGGGAGTTTAGATGTAATACAGCTGGAGGGGGAGGTCACTTCATAGTCTTTGAAACCCTACCGATCTGCTGCTATAGGTCTCAGGCACTATAAAGCATAGAAGTGTGGTTCTGCTGAGATATGAAACCACGGATCTTGGATAATACACAAAGGAAAGTTTGCACATGTGGCCAGAGCATATCTTATTGATATATTGATTTAGAATAATATGACATTGGGTAAAGTCTTCTCTTGCTCTAGTATCGGAGTCAGACTGAGCGTTCCCACACTGGAAACAATGTGAATAAAAATGCTAATAAACTACCATAGCACATAAGGCCATCCACCTTCAGTAATTCACCTTTTCCAAAGGCAACATTTTGTTGCATCCCAACCCCTCACTGTTCTTTGACAATGTGACAGAATAAAAAAAAAAAAAAAAAAACCTCATGTCAAATAGAACATTATTATGTTAAGAGGGAAAAAAAGGTTTCCAAACATTCATGCTTCATGTTGTTCTATTGTACTTACCTGTTATGAGTCTTCTGGAGTATTTCATGGTAATGAGTTGCAAATTTACTTTTGTTTTCAGAAGCCAGACTCTGCTCCATGTGAATTACGGTTTATTTACATGACTAGCTGGTAACCGCGACTTCGTCTGCGGTGCTTGTAGCAGTGGGTATATACAGGCGCGGGTAACGTTTTCGTAGTGTGTCTAAGGTATGGGCTATGAAATGTAACTTTGTATCTTGTTGTTTCTGTAATTCAGAGAGTATGTGAGACTTTTGTGTTGAAGTTATTTTGTATTTGAGCTGCTATACGGTGTTGTGAGAAACTTTACATAGTGACTTTGGGACAGAAGTATTTGAAGTTAACCCTTTCCCGCCGATGGCATTTTTGTGATTTTGGTTTTTAGTTTTTGACTCCACTCCTTCTAAACCCCATAACTTTTTTATTTCTCCGCTCCCAGAGCCATATGAGGTCTTAATTTTTCTGGGACAAATTTTTCTTCATGATGCCACTATTATTTATTCTATATAATGTACTGGGAAGCAGGGAAAAAATTCAGAATGGGGTGGATTTGAAGAAAAAATGCATTTCTGCGATTTTCTTACGGGCTTTGTTTTTACGGCGTTCACTGTGCAGCCAAAATGACATGTCCCCTGTATTCTGTGTTTCGTTACGATTCCGGGGATACCAAATTTATATGGTTTTATTTACATTTTGACCCCTGAAAAAAATCCAAAACTATGTTAAAAAAATTTTTTTTTTGAAAAGTCGCCATATTCCGACAGCCGTAACTTTTTTATACGTCCGTGTACGAGGATGCATAGGGCGTCTTTTTTTGCGGGACCGGGTGTACTTTGTAGTTCTACCATTTTTGGGAAATGTTATTGCTTTGATTGAATTGAATTTTTATCAGAATCAAAACAGTGAAAAAACGGCAGTTTGGCACTTTTGACCATTTTTCCCGCTACGGCGTTTACCGAACAAGAAAAATATTTGTATAGCTTTGTAGAGTGGGCGATTTCGGACGCGGGGATACCTAACGTATGTGTTTCACAGTTTTTAACTACTTTTATATGTGTTCTAGGGAAAGGGGGGTGATTTGAAGTTTTAATCCTTTTTATTTGTTTTTATATTTTTTTACTTTTTTAAAAACTTTTTTTTTTGCATTTATTAGACCGCCTAGCGGTATTGACATGGGTGGGCGGTGTCGCGGATTGTCAGAGCGGTGGGGGTCGGCAAACATGGCTGCTCCGGAGCGTTATAGAGCGCCTCCTGGAGTATCGTTAAGGTGAGGGGCAGAGTAGTAAAGTATATGTATATGTGATTGTGTGGGGTTAGGGGCGAGGCTGTAGAGGGTAATATGAATTTTGTGGCTTGCAATGGTCCAAAGTGTGTGAGATTGCAGAGATGGAGGTGTGAGTTTGGGTTTTGTGGGGGTCCTGGCACAAACGTATGTGCGCTATTGTGACGAAAAGTAGCCTATTGCGCAATCGGGTGTATTAACTATGTTTGTGGAAAATTTCAGCCAAATCGGTCGAGCGGGTTTTGCGTGATTGAGGAACAAACATCCGAACATCCAAACTCACAAACCCACAAACTTTCACATTTATAATATTAATAGGATTTATTCAGACACAATGGATTTCAACACTTGCTTAGCATGATATGCACCTTGTGTAATTCAGCTTGGCCTGCTCTTACACCAAAATTAACAAAATTATAAAATAAAAGCAAAAACATAAAGTTTTATCATCTTTCTATCATTATGCACTCAACCATATTTGTTTTCAGTATAGATCCGTAATTGCAGATAGTATACGGACCTATTTACTTCTATAGCACCATAGTTTTTACAGATCGGTGTCTGGGCCGTAGAAACCCTCTGTAAAATATGGAGCAGGGGGTATTCCTGTCTGTATTGGCTGCACAGATAAACTCAGACAAATCTATATGATCATCAGGGGTGTAACTTGCAGGGGTGCAGAGGTTACCCACTGCTCACCCCTGTAAGTTAAACTCAGAAAAATCCACCGCTCATTTCCCACAACAGAAATTCAGTAGTGGGCACCTCTCATGTGGATGTAGCTTAGAGGGGCTGTCTCATAACAAGGATCTTATCTATACTGCTAGTTTATGTGGATATAAGACTTTTCCTAAATACATTGGTTTATCAAAATTGCTTGTGTGGACTACACTTTCTGGGTTACCCCTACTAGATCGCGTCTGACAAAGGTCATAAGACTGAAACGTTATCCTTAGATCTAGTTTTGCCTACATACCCGTTCTATGCCTTATGTTCATGGCGTATCAACTGTAATGTTTTTTTCACTGCTTCAATAAAAAATTTTTTTGCATCATATCCTAACAAGTGTGTGCAGCAGAATCTTTCTATATGTATGGCCTCATAAGGTCACAGCAATCTCTACACTCTGCCACTAGGTGTATGGCCTTATAAGGGTGCATTCACACTGAGTTTTTTGGCGTGTAATTTGGCACGTCATTTTACGTGTGTTTTGTTTTTTTTTACGCGCGTGTTTATTGAACGCGTCGCGCTACGTAGGCGTTTTCTGACGCGTCTTCAACTCGCATTTACGGAAGCGTAAAAACACCTCCAACTCATTAAAAACAAGAGCCAGCCCACTGGGCAGGGCCAGAAAGGACAACCCATTATTTAATCACGATACACCTGTCATGATGGTGTCGGGGGAAAATCATAATACCCCAGAGATATGCTGTCTGTAAAGGAAAATTAATTAACAGGCCAAGATCGGCCTCCGCCATCTTAGCCTGGAGAACCACAAGACACATGGTGGTCGTTTATCAAAATGGATTCTACTTTAATGGTGGCTAGAACAAAGTATATATCACATGGCATAGACAGAACAGGATTGGCTAGTAGAATTAGCATACATCTATTGGTGGAGAAGTTTGTAACAATAGCCCTGATGCATATCTATTGGATAAGAAACTGGAGAGAGGACACCCCCCCCTGAGGGCTGGCTTTACTCTAAAATGGAGTCTTGTGAGCACATGGTAGCCGCATGTATCAATCAAAATGGCAGCCATCAGCACATGTCTCAAATACACATCCTAGATGTCTATCTCATGGTATTCTAAAGACAATAGACATCCTTGTTGGAGACAATTAACTTAATTACCCTTCTCTTGTCCCTTTATCTTAAAAAGGGTCTTTGGTCTTTGATCCTTTCCTAACAATGCCCGTGGTTCCTGCCGAACTGTCTCCATTTTAATTAGTTTCTTTGTAAGATAGCATCACCCAATACACAGAGCATAGTATTTACATAACCAGTCTGGCAAGATCCAAACTGCATCTCTCTGGGAGAGAGATGGACAGATAGAACCATCTCAGCCCCCACCTCTATACACAATTTTTCATAAGATATTATTGTTCCCCCACAATTCCCCCATTAAGACATTTATTATTTTTCATATCAGATGAGTACGTTCACTTAGTTCCCTAAATGCCAGCCCTGCTGGATTCCCCATCTGATATTTTTTTTTTATAAATGTCTACCACTTATATCTATCTTTATCATAACATCTATTAAAACATATCAAAATTAACTTGAAAGAAAATACTATATACACAATATGCCCATGGCAATTTGTACAATGTTTTGCCATATCCCCATTATCCTTTTAGGAAAGCAAAACAAAAAAACAAACAAATAATGTCCATTTCTTCATTCCTGCCGTGATTCAGGAATCTTTGTACAATGGGAAGCAGGTATCCTCCAATTTGACGGAGGTGGCAGTTGTCATCAGCACTTTGGAGGGGCCGTCTTTCTGATATGTCTTTTCACTATCACCCAATCACCACCTGCAAGCTATGTGCTCCTGGAAAAAATCAAAAGATCAAACAGGGTCTAGAATAGAAGAAAACGCCTGTTCATGTGTTACTTTCAGTCTTTGACACAAGTTCTGGACATAGCTGGCAGTACTTATCATACTTAAGTTGTGAAGTCTGGGGAAAATACAACCCTTAGTCTAAGCACCCTTCCATAAAGCACCTTGAGTGTGCACTTGAACCTTTTCTACTTTGCCTGAACTCTGCTCAATCCCCAATACATACATTATTTTATTCATTATTTCACCTGTGAAATGTGTCCCTCTATCAGACTCTCTCATCTCAGGTATCCCCAATCTACACACAAGCTCAGATATCAATTTATTGGCAGTTACCTGCGTCGTTACTCGGCTGATCCAACCTGAGAACAAAATCCACACAGACCAACACATATTTGTACGTTCAGATTCAGGCAATTGTATGTAATGGATACAGGGGTTTTGGTGTGCATGCGGTGTGTCTTAACTACCTGTCCTGGATTGTGTAGAGCACATATGTGACATGCTTTTATGTGATTCCCTGCAGCCCTTCCAAACCCTGAGCAAACTATAGTTTACCCACTAATGACTCCATGGCATTTCAAGAGGCATGCACCTTACTGTGGGCCAAACCAGCCATTTGGAGGTACACTGATTTATCCCCCATTTTCACATTCCTTCACATTCTCTGGCACCAGCCTTTGTCCATTTCTCAATTTCCTCACCAGTCACCTTAGAGTACAGCCCCTTGGGGTCTGCTATTTTTCTCACCTGGTTGAGACCCTTCCATGGCAGTAGTACCGCTGCTCAATCAGCCTTCTAATTTCCAATACTCTCAGGGTCTCTTCCCTTTGTGTGAGCTCTGACTTTCACAATTGCCAACTGCTTAGGGAGCAATATGGCCATATCTCAACTGACTTACTAAGTTTCCTTTCTTAATTGGCTTGCCCTGTGCCGTCAGGAAGTTCCTAGACCTCCATATTGGACCATAACCATGTGCAATGCCAAACGCATACCTGGAGTCAGTGTAAATGTTTGCTGTGCTATCAGGCGTCTATAAGGTCAGCCTCTTATACTGACATGTGTGGTGGAAGGGCTTCTTATACTATGGTGTCATGTATAATGACTACAGCATACCCTGTATTCAAATTTGCCTTTTTCTGTTAGGTACCTGGAACCGTCCACAAACATCTCATAGTCAGGATTCTCCAATGGGGCATCAGTGACATGACCGAAGCCGCCTCTTCTGAGAGGGAGTTTAAAAATATCTCATCTACTAAATATCTCATTATCTACTCCCCCCTTTGAATCATGAACTCCTACTGGTAAAAGAGTTGCAGGATTCAAAAGTCAAATAACGCTGAAATGAGATGTTTGAGGAGGATGTAGAGCAAATTCCATGTTACTCTATCTTGCCAAAGAAATATGACATCTGTCTATCTGTGTGAGGATTGCCTTACCACCGTTCTGATAGAGGAAAACACATCAGGTTCAGGTCTGTCTATCTATAGCACAAAAAAAAATTAAAATTATCAACATATCACCATAATATTCA
The DNA here is from genome assembly GCF_031893055.1 of Leptodactylus fuscus. Lineage (NCBI taxonomy): Eukaryota > Metazoa > Chordata > Amphibia > Anura > Leptodactylidae > Leptodactylus > Leptodactylus fuscus. Next base: position 409,262 of record NW_027440778.1, on the reverse strand, counting down.
CTTAATTTCCCATAAAACATTTGCCTAATCTTTTAATACTCTGCCTATTTCTGGCAGTGTCACATCCCCTATTACTTCTCTTGACTCTTTTTAGTTAAGGTGACAATAAGAGACACTTCTAATTAGATTTCCAGTGTCTCACTTTAAGCTATACAGGGCAATACAATACTCTATTTGCCCTTTAGCCGTTATACAATAGGACTTTTGACACTAATTAAGACACTAATTAAGACATTCTGTTGTTTGAGGGTCCAGCCATTGTAAGTGGCTGGCTGGCTAAAACTTGCCAAACCTGTATTCAGACTTATTTATACAATCCTAAGTAAATTCAATTCTCTACAACTTCTAATTATTTCAGAATTACAACTAATTCATTAAATGCTCAAAATATATCAGCAGAAAAGGCAAAAACTTTAAGGGATCAATCTATCTCCCCCCTCCCCCGTCATAACAAGAATTTATACACAAAAACACATTACAGGGCAGATATTCGAGTGACTTCTAATCTACTTAGTCAGATGTCTATCACCTTGTAGCAAACAATGCCGCAGAAATACCACTTTTGTTTTGCAAAACTACGATTTATCTTTACCTGCGTGTACATATTAAGATAGCTCACATGCATTGCCTACCCCTTATGGTGCCTAATCCCATATCAGAAGGATCATCTAAATAACAATGACTAAGTACATCTCATATTTACCAAAACACACACATATATGTATTCAGCAATGGAAAGAAACTCATATCTACTTGTCACCCCCTCTGTGGGACTATCAGCATTCAATTTCTTCATCTGCTCCCTGTGGAGACTAAAAATGTAACAATACAAACATGGACAAACAGAGCATGTGCATATAGCAAACACATGTAACCTGTACATATACTTGACACACATATGGGCCCATTCATTTTCCATGCAAACTTCACACTGGAGCTCCACACACACACATCCATTAAATCATAAAGATTATGATAAATTATTTTCCTACAAATAATCACAGGGTTAGTTATAATTCCTGCACAGCTGAATATTGAGGAAAAATAAACAAACATGTCATTAGTTGGCTTCGACTTCTTATCAATGTGTATATCACTGAAAAATAAACATAATAATGATTATCTAAAATTTATGCCATTAATCCAATTCTAAAGACATTAAATATGATTTAAACAGCCAATACTGATACCAACATTACATATTAATATCTTTGTGCAGTTTTTGAATATGTCTATGGCAAACCCCTCTCTTCTAATTACCACAGATGTTCAGAACCTTTTAAACTATATTTGAGGTTTCGCCTTAAGGGCCGACTGCCAGAATTTTAACATTTCTTTCTTTATGAGATTCCAATCAAAGTTTTTACCACTGTTACACAAGGTTTAAAAATCAAATACTGGCATTTCTAAAAACAGCTTACATTATACAGTTACAAATTATTAAACCATATATTCATAATTCTCCATACATTATACCAGTGATGTTACATCGTATCACTCATAGCTGAAATCTTAGCTACCTGCCGTGTCTCCCCTCCCCCCTTCTGTTGAATTATAGCAAAACCTGTATCCTGTATACCTCTGGTGTGGAGATATACGAGTCACACTGGGGGGATGGGCCTGACCTTCATCATCACTCACATGGCACCAACAACACAATGCCATGTGCAGACCAGATTTAACCCTTTATCTGGACTGTGAGTGCTCACTATATATTCCCTTACACTAAGAAAGATATACAAACACTTAATACCTTATTTCTGTAACCATTCCTTACTTAATTTGTTATCCAACTATCAAACATCTTATCAGCAGTTTCTCACCTCCATTTCTAACTGCTCTTTCCTTAAACTATCTTTTGGGTTGATTTCCATACTGGCTGACTATGCACTCCCCCCATTCTGTTCTTCAATCAGAGCTTATTCCTCTTTGTAACTTATGCTCCTGTATCTGTCCTGCATGATCTAATCTCCATTGGTTCCCAACATTTACTATCAAACAATCCTATCTTAGGAACCCCTGCTCTCTTAAGGATTTTTTATTTATTTTTTTTTTTTTCTTTTACTTGGGCGGCAACTTCTCTCTCTCATCTCTATTAGTTCATATGGGGTATATTTATTTGGGGGATCACAAAGATTACTCCCCAGAACCACACAGATTTATTTGGGGGATCACACAGATTACTCCCCAGAACCACACAGATTTATTTGGGGGATCACACAGATTACTCCCCGGAACCACACAGATTTATTTGGGGGATCACACAGATTACTCCCCGGAACCACACAGATTTATTTGGGGGATCACACAGATTACTCCCCGGAACCACACAGATTTATTTGGGGGATCACACAGAGTACTCCACATTTTCACTGAACTAATCTCTGTCTTTTAACTAAGGATGGAGACTGCCTGTACCGCCTTATACACTTTATAACAGATGTATCAATCAAATCACAGCATGGACAGTATACAAAGAATGAGATTTCCCATCCCCCTTTACAGACAATATATATTCTTTTAGGTTCTTTGCAAAAAGCTTGAGCTATCTATATAAGGAACATATGTGTTTACCTCACACTCGGACAGGAATACAAAAGTTCTTAGAAACACAGATCAAACTGGTAAGATTAAAGTTCTTACCTTGCAGCGCTGACTTTGTTGGATCTGTATTTCCAAGCACTCCTGTAATCTGGTCGTCCGGGGGATCAGCAAACCGTCTCCTCATCTCTCAAGCCGCACGTTTGGGCGCCAATTTCTGTCGGGGGAAAATCATAATACCCCAGAGATATGCTGTCTGTAAAGGAAAATTAATTAACAGGCCAAGATCGGCCTCCGCCATCTTAGCCTGGAGAACCACAAGACACATGGTGGTCGTTTATCAAAATGGATTCTACTTTAATGGTGGCTAGAACAAAGTATATATCACATGGCATAGACAGAACAGGATTGGCTAGTAGAATTAGCATACATCTATTGGTGGAGAAGTTTGTAACAATAGCCCTGATGCATATCTATTGGATAAGAAACTGGAGAGAGGACACCCCCCCCTGAGGGCTGGCTTTACTCTAAAATGGAGTCTTGTGAGCACATGGTAGCCGCATGTATCAATCAAAATGGCAGCCATCAGCACATGTCTCAAATACACATCCTAGATGTCTATCTCATGGTATTCTAAAGACAATAGACATCCTTGTTGGAGACAATTAACTTAATTACCCTTCTCTTGTCCCTTTATCTTAAAAAGGGTCTTTGGTCTTTGATCCTTTCCTAACAATGCCCGTGGTTCCTGCCGAACTGTCTCCATTTTAATTAGTTTCTTTGTAAGATAGCATCACCCAATACACAGAGCATAGTATTTACATAACCAGTCTGGCAAGATCCAAACTGCATCTCTCTGGGAGAGAGATGGACAGATAGAACCATCTCAGCCCCCACCTCTATACACAATTTTTCATAAGATATTATTGTTCCCCCACAATGGACACAAGAGAGTTTGTTTGAGCTCTGATGAGAAGGCCATTACCTTTACCTTTACAGAAGACTGAAAAATGTCGCAGAGTGCAAGCCAACCAAACTCCCAAGAGACCACAGTTGCAGTACGCAATGAAGACATGCCATTGCTGCTGGTTTGCTAAAAACACCAAATCTTTCATAGGAGGAGGAGGGTGAACACCAACACCAGCAGGCGCCTATGGCCAAGAAACCATGGCAATATTGGGTGCACCCCTTAAATTTGACTTGCCCTTCCACTGGAAGCTTTGCCATGCTGTACCAGGAGTTGAGGCTGTAAGTTTTTTATGTTTGCATGTTTTTACATTTAGCTTACCTTTTCAATACGTTCTGAGCATGTATGTTTCTTCATCAATGTATTTTCATGTCGTGTCATTTTTATATTGTGGACACTCTGGTAATTTATATTGTGTGTAGGGTCCATTAAATAGGGACATTTCACCGTGTGCAGTTGCAAGTGCATCCCATGACAGGTTTCCTTTTTTTTGAAAGATTCCCCACAAAATTTCACACATTCCTGAGGATGAGTCCACAGGCGTTTGACCGGCTCCTTGGTCTCTTAGCGGAGCATCTCCAGTGTAAAGACACCACCATGAGGAAGGTCATCAGTCCCACGGAAAGGCTGGTCATCACGTTGCGGTATGTATTACATTCACATTTTCCATTTATGTTAGTTGAACATTCAGATTTTTGGTTATAAATTAAAGAGCCCAAACATTACCTGATAAACAATTTGGCGAATATTTGATGAAAAAAATTCATCATGTATTTCACAACCTCGCCTTCAAACACTGTCCCCATTTACTTTATAAACTAGTTTGTACAATGTCAGCGTCTGTTTTGAAGGGCGTTAGGCCAAAAGTGGTCGGATATAGTTAGCATTACTGTTAACAAATTGTATGTGTAGGTAAACAAATTTGGGTATAAAGTAAATATTGGCAGTACTGTTCATATACTGGCAAAATACTTATATTTGTTTGTTTCTTTGTTTCTAGGTTTCTCGCAACAGGGGAGAGTTTTGCATCCCTGCACCTACAATTCCGGGTTGGTATATCCACCATATCCGGAATTGTGAGGAGCACATGCCATCTGATATGGCAGCACTTGCAACCCATAGTGATGCCCAGTCCGACCCCGGAGATTTGGTTGCAGGCAGCAGCAGGCTTTCAGTCTGTGGCCAATTTCCCCAACTGCATAGGTGCCGTCGACGGTAAGCATATACGTGTGCGGAAGCCACCGCACTCAGGATCACTGTACTTCAACTACAAGAAGTACTTTTCAGTGGTCCTGATGGCGGTGGCTGATGCCACGTACCGATTTGTTGCTATCGAAGTCGGTGCTTATGGTAGTACTGGGGACTCCCAGGCGCTACTGACATCGCTTTTGGGCCGCACAGTACTGCTAGATCAGGTGACTCTACCTCCAGCAAGACCGCTTCCGGGTGCCACGCATCCAGTCCCCTTCGTCATGGTAGGGGATGAGGCATTTCCCCTCTTGGAAAACCTGCTGCGCCCTTTCCCACGGAGGAGACTGGATGCCCGGAAGAGGGTCTTCAACATGAAACTGAGCTGGGCACGACGCTTCGTGGAGTGCGCCTTCGGGCTCATGAGTAGTAAGTGGAGGGTCTTCACCTGTGCACTGCAGTTGGCTCCTGAAATTGTGGAGGTGGTGATCAAAGCTGCCTGTGTGCTTCACAACTTTGTATTGGAGTGTGACAGCCCCAACATTGGAGTGGAGCCACAGGCAGCTTTGGGTCACCCACTGGTACCAGCTAGGCCCTCAGGTCGGGCAGCCAACGCAGCTGTACAGGTGAGAGATACCTTCACGGACTATTTCATGAGTCCCGAAGGTGCTGTGCCTTGGCAGTTTTCTCGCCTCAGTGATGACCAGCCTGACCCGGAATGAAGACCTTCCTCATCGTGGTGTTTTTTTGTTTTTTTTTTGGTTTCTTTGCCATTTGTGTTGTACACATGTACATTTTCCCACATGTGTATTTGTGCACATTCACACATGTATATATTTCACCCATGTCACATGTATATATTCTTCCTTTTGGGCTGTAAAATGTGTATTTCCTTGTATGTTGTCAAACCCAGAATCTGAGCCCTTAAAAAAAAAAAAAAAAAAAAAAAAAAAAATTTGTTTGTGTCTGTGTTTTCCTTTTGTTGCAGAAACTAGAAAGGTTACCTATGGATATTTTTCCTTATATATTTAGCCACTTTAATATATTATAGTCTGTCAAATCACAGAAAATGTGTGCTAAATACAACAGTGCGCAGAATAGAGGACAATGAAGGGCCCCAGGAGAACAGCTATTGTTAAAAAGGCCAATTTGCACTTTCTATAATGTTTTTCAAGACAGTGTTTCAGGCTGGCCTTCTATTTAGTAGGCAGCATGTATAGCACTGTACTGAGTTTGCAGGGTGTAGGAATGCAGCCTCCTTATTGGGCTAGGTTACATCATGTTGATTTTCACATGAGTCTATTTTGAGTGGTTCTGAATTTATACTGTACAGTGCTGTAGGTGTTGCCTTGCAGAAGTATCTTCCTGACAGACTAGCTGTGTGGAGCAATGCTCTGAAATCTGCACACTGTTGGCTTTGCAGAAGTATATTGAGCAGCCTGTGGGCCAAACCATGAAAACTTCTCCCTTATAAAGAGGACCTTTCATCATATCCAGCCACATGCAGTGTTATATAGTACTGGAAAGCTGACAGAATTCAGCGCACTGTCAGCTTTCCAGCACTATATAAAACACTGCATGTGGCCGGATATGATGAAAGGTCCTCTTTAAAGATGCCTATGGTGAAAGGCAGGAAAATCTGCAGTATATTGCAAGCTAATGTATTGAAAAGAAGAAAACACAAAACAATGTATAAACTTTTTAACAAAAAAAAAAAATTATTACAATATTTACAACGTAGAATCCCCCCCCCCCAAAAAAAAAATAAAGGGAGAAAAGAGCATGGGGAAGGAAATTAAGAAGACGGATAATCATCAGGATTCAAAAGTGAACAGTGGATTGGGCTGGGAAGCGGAGAGTCCGCAACATCGGTAGCAGGAGATGGCACACATGTGGGACCGGGACTGGGAAGTAGGGGCTGTGTTGGGGTGGAGGATACGTTTGGGGATTGTTGTTGGGCTGGAGGACAAGTGGCTGGGCCACGGCAACACAGCTGCCGGAACTGGGATATGAGATATCCCACTTCTGGCAGCTCACGAGCAGACTGGAAGATTGCTGCCACATTATGGACATACGCCTTGAAATCTTGCTGTCTCTCATGTGGCAACTGGCAGCAGATAGCTGCCACATCATTCCCAAAGTAACTGGCGTGATCCTGGCTGTTCACCCTCTGGATAAAGGACACAGCTTCCCCCTCAACATCCAACTAACTGTCTGTCCTCTATCCGGGGGGTCCTTCCAGTCTGCTCGTGGGTGGAAGGTGTGCAGCGTTGAGGGGCACGACGTCCATGCCTCCTCCTCTGGGTGAGTGGCACCGGCTCCTGGGCTGACTCTTCTTCCGTGAGAAGTTGGCCAGCCGGAGAAGAAGCAGGTGACATTGGCTCTGAACCCACTCGGAAGGAGGTGTCGTCATCACTGTGTTCTTGTCGTCCCCTCACCGGTTCATACGAGCAACCGGCAGGTGGGCTTTGTGGGTGGCTGGCCTCTATAGTCTGCAGTTCCTGTGGTGGTGGTGCAGGGGAGTCTGACAGTGTCTGTTTGACATTGCCTGAAGATCTGGATGGTGAAAAAAAAAAAAAAAACATTACTTAAAAGGCCGTCGATTTTAACCATTAAACACAAAAAGAGATTATTAAAAAAACACGACTTTTCTCCCTTGCCGCTGAGCAGGAACTGCAGATCCTCATAGAACGTAATTTTCTGCCGCTTGGCAGAAGAGGCCCCACTTCGCTCCGCCTTCCGGATGTCCCAGATGAAGCGGTCCCGCACACTCTTCCACCGTGTGCGAACATTGTTTTCTGTGAAAAAAATATAGAAAAAAAACAGTGAGCCAAAAAAAAAAACAACACTAATGCTTTTTCAAATAAGCCAGTGTTAAACATACACAATTGCAACAAAACAAAAAAAGGTGAATGAAAAAAAATATTCACCAATTCGTATTTTCTCACTGCGCCGAAAGCTGGACCACTGTGGCTCAAATAAGTCCTCACAGATGCTGATCCATGTGGCCTCTCGAGCATGCCGATCAGCATACAATGGATCCGCTTTCGCCCAAAGATTGGGTTTCAAATGAACCTGCATAGTTGTGAAGGGAAACATAACAGAGAAATTAATATACCAAAACGACACACCAGAAGGAGGCGGTACTATATCTATATGTTTGCATTTTGAACACAGTTTCCTAACAAACAGTGGCGTCGAAGTCCCAATCTCAACACAAGTGTTTTTTGGTTGGTGTGTAAATGTTTGCCCTCCCTGTGAAAAGGCTAGTCGAGCTTTATAAAACACATATGGGCCACATGTCAGAAGACTGGATATAAAACAACAACAACTGTATGGTGGGGCATAATTTGGCCACACTTTGGACATGCCATACTAAAGTGCATATTTTCATGCTATTTATTTCCAGAAACATAATATGGGTCCTGCCATCTGGACCAGACACTTACTAATTCGATGAGGCGTGTAACGTTAATGTCCATTCTATGATATGTGGACTTTTTGGGGGTTGTAGTTTTGGCCCCACATGCAGACATGATGTTTCTAAAGATTGAAAAAATCAAAACATGTTTTCACACAAAAACGTAGTAATGTCATTGCCCACAAATTGTGTGAAAATTACCCCCAAAAAAATAAAAAAAATCCATAGACAAAGAGTGAGAACATCACCAAACACAGTATTGTGTGTGTTGGGATGCAAAACCCATACAGTATTAAGGCCAATACAGGATGCTCCCTTAACACAGCCATAATACACACTTTTCAGTCAAAAGGCCAGTGTTAACTGGCCAAAAAGTTCACTTTACAAAATAGTGCACCCGTCAAACAAATAGTACGTAAACACAACTTACATTTATGATGTTTTGAATTTGTTTAGAAATTTTTGGATGTATAGTTTGCAGCTTGAATGGCCGTCCGTGTGTCTTTGGAGACCAAAATTGTGAGCTAGGTATTCAGCTGTATTTAAAAACAAATGAAAAAAAAAACGTCAGTTGGTAAACATGTACAAAATAGTGGGTTTGGTCAAAATTTACATGTAAGCAAAGTACATTAAAGGCCAATACTTACATGGAGAATGTTTCCAGGCTCCCTGCTCCATGCACCAACTGAAATGGAGTGGGGATGCTGATGATGATGAATGTGTTTTAAAATGGCCGCTGGCCCAGCCCTTGTGGGCCGTGGCCTTGAATATGGGCTGGAATACGCCTGCGCGTGCTTTACGCGCGTCTTCTGCGAAAGACGCACCGTATACGCGCTGTCAAAACGGTCCGTTTCACCATAGAACTACGTCGTATTTGTTTAACGCGCATAGAATAAACATGCACATTCTAAAAACACGCGAAAAAAAGACACGTATAGAAATGATGTGCGTAAACAACGCGTGTCATTCCACACGGTCATAAAACACCATTGAAGTCAATGGCAGCCACAAAAAACCGCGCGTAAAATGACGCGCCAAATTACATGCCAAAAAACTCCATGTGAATGCACCCTAAGGGTGCATGCACACTACGTAACGCCGGGCGTGTATGAGAGCCGTACACGCCGGCGTTACAGCAGGGCTGCCGAACACTTCCCATTCACTTCAATGGGAGCGCTCGTAAACGCCGCTGTTACGAGCGCTCCCATTGAAGTGAATGGGAAGTGTTCGGCAGTCTGCTGTAATGCCGGCGTGTACGGCTCTCATACACGCCCGGCGTTACTCAGTGTGCATGCACCCTAAGGCTGCATTCACACAGAGTAACGCCAGGTGTCATTTGTGTGTAATTTGTGTGTCTTTTACGGCCGTCATAAAACGTTTACATAGAGTTCTATAGGAAAAGACGCCCGTCATTTACGGCCGTCATTTACGGCCGTCATTGTAATGACGGCCGTAAATGACGGCAGTAAATTACAGACGTCTTTTCCTATAGAACTCTATGTAAACGTTTTATGACGGCCGTAGAAGACACACAAATTACACACAAATGACGCCTGGCGTTACTCTGTGTGAATGCAGCCTAATAAGGCTGATGCAATCTCCACATTCTGCCACTGTGTCACTGTTTACCCTCCTCACTTTACTGCTGCCTTCTTTTCTGCCACTGGGTAATTGAATAGACTAATAAGACTGCTGCAACATTCACAATCTACCGCTTAGTCACTGTATGGCCTCATAAAGCTTCTGCAGCCTCCACACATTGCCACTGGTCACTGTATGGCCTCATAAAGTGGCTTCAATCTCCACACTCTGCCACTAGGTCACTGTATGGCCTCATAAGGCTTCTGCCACATCCTCAGTCTGCAAATAGGTAACTGTATGGACTCATAAGGCTGATAAAACTTTTACGCTCTGCCACTGGGTTACTATATGGCCTCATAAGGCCACAGCAACCTCCACACTCTGCCACTAGGTGTATGTCCTCATAAGGCTGCTGAAATCTCCACATTCTGCTCCTTTGTCACTGTTTAGCCCCCTCACTCTTTTGTCTATCTGTATTTGATTTCTGCCACTGGGTAATTGTATGGCCTCATAAGGCTGCTGGAACATTCATAATCTTTCAATGAGTCACTGTATGGCCTCATAAGGCTCCTGCAACTTCTACACTCTGCCACTGAGTCACTGTATGGCCTCCTCATGCTGCTGAAACCTCCACACTCTGCCATGAGGTTACTGTATGGCCTCATAAGGCTGCTTTAATTTCCACACTCTGCCACTGGGTCGCTGTTTGCCTCATAAGGCTTCTGCCACTACCTCACACTGCAACTAGTTTACTCTATGGCCTCATAAGGCTCCTTCCACCTCCATGCTTTACCACTAAGTCACTGTATGGCCTTATAAGGCCACAGCAACCTTCACATTCTGTCACTCGGTCACTGTGTGGTTTAAAAGACTTATGCCTCACCCATACTCTGCAACAGGGTAAATCTATGGCTTAAAAGGCTTCTGCCACCTTCACACTCTGCCAATGGGTCACTGAATGGTCTCATAAGGCTGCTGCAACCTCCACACTCTGCCTCATGGTCACTGTATGGTCTAATGACGCTACTGTAGCCTTCAAACTCTGCCACTGTGTCACAGTATGGTTTCTTACGGCTGCTTCAATCGCCATATGCTGCAACTGTGTCTCTGTTTGTTCTCCTCATGCTGCTGCAACCTCCACACTCTGCCACTGGGTTAATGTTTGTCCTCATAAGGCTACTGCAAACTCCACACTCTGCTACTGGGTCACTGTATGGCTGCAATCTAAACATTCTGGCACCGTGTCACTGTATGGCCTCTTCACACTTCTGTTGCCACTGCACTCTGCCACTGGATCACTGTATTGTTTCAAGCAGCTGCAACTTCCATGCTCTGGAACTGGGTCCCTGTATGGCCTCATAGGGCTGCTGCAACCTCCAAACTCTCCCACTAGGTCACTGTATGGACTTATAAGGCTGCTTTAACCTCCTCACACTGCTGCATTTTCCCCACTCTGCCACTGGGTCAATGTATGGCCTCATAAGGCTTCTGCCACATCCTCACTCTGCAAATGGAAAACTGTATGGCCTCATAAGGTTGCTGCCAACTCCACGCTCTGCCATTGGGTCACTGTATAGCCTTATAAGGCCAAAGCAACTTCCACACTCTGCCACTAGGGATATGGCCTTATAAGTCTGTTGCAATCTCCACATTCTGCCACTCTGTCACTGCTTACCCTCCTCCTTCTACTCCTGCCTTCTCTTTCTGCCACTGAGTAAATTTTTGGCCTCATAAGGCTGCTGTAACATTCACAATCTGCCACTGAGTCACTGTATGGCCTCCTCATGCTGCTGAAACCTCCACACTCTGCCACTGGGTCGATGTATGGCCTCATACTAATGTTTCAATCTCCACACTCTACAACTGAGTCACCATTTGGCTTCCTTATGCTATTGCAACCTCCACACTCTGCCCCTGGGTCAATGTTTAGCCTCATAAGGCTACTGTCAAAATCCACACTCTGTCACTGGGTCACTGTATGGCCTCCTCATGCTACTGCAGCCTCCACACGCTGCCACTGGGTCAATGTTTAGCTTCATAAGGCTACTGCCAACTCTACACTCTGCCACTGGGTCACCGTATGGCTTCATACTAATGCTGCATTCTCCACACTCTATCACTGAGACACTATATGGCCTCCTCACACTACTGCAACCTCCAAACTTTGCCACTGGGTAAGTATATTGCCTCATAACGCTACAGCAATCTCCACACTCTGCCACAGGGTTACTGTATGGCTTCATAAGGCGGTTACAATATAAACATTCTGCCACTGGATCACTGTATAGCTTTAGGCTGCTTCAACTTCCACACTCTTCTTCTTGGTCTCTGTATGGCCTTATAATGATACTGCTACCCTCACACTCTGCCACTGGGTCACTGTTTGGCCTCTTCATGATGCTGCAACTTCCACACACTGCCACTGGGTCATTGTCTGCCCTCATAAGGCTGCTGCGGCCTCCACGCTCTGCCACTGGGTTACTGTATGGCCTCATAAAACTGATTCAACCTCCACACTATGCCACTGGGTCAATGTATGGCCACCTCACACTGTTGCAATCTTCACACTCTGCCTCTGGGTCACTGTATGGCTTCATAGGGATGCTGCAATCTCCCCGCTCTGCCACTGGGTCACTTTTTGGCCTCATAAGGTTTCTGCCACATCCTCACTCTACAACTGGGTATCTCTATGAGCTCATAAGGCTACTGCCCACTCCACACTCTGCCATTGGGTCACTATGTGGCCTCCTTATGCTACATTAACCTCCACACTCTGTCATCTTCATATATCTGCCGATGGGTCAGTGTATAAGCCTCATAATGTAATAGCAATCTCCAAAATCTGCCACTGGGTTACTTTATGGATTCATAAGTCTGCTGCATTCTAAACATTCTGCCGCTGGGTCACTGTATGGCTTTTTCACGCTACTGCTGCCATCCTACTATGCCAATGGGTCACTGTATGGCTTCAGTGTGCTGCAACCTCCACACTCTTCTTCTTGGTCTTTGTATGGCCTCATAAATCTGCTGCAGCTTGCACACTCTGCCACTGGGTCAATGTATGACCTTCTTACACAGCTGCATTCTCCACACTCAGCTAGTGGGTTAATGTATGACCTCATAAGGATGCTGCAATCTCCCAACTCTGCCAGTGGATCACTGTATGGCTTCATATAGCGTCTGCCATATCCTCTCTCTGAAAATGGGTAACTCTATGGCCTCTTAAGGCTACTGTCATCTCAATGCTCTGCCATTGGGTCACTGTATGGCCTCATAAGGCTTCTGCCACATCCTCACTCTGCAAATGGGTAACTTTGTGGCCTCATAAGGCTGCTGCCACCTCCACTCTCTGCCACTGGGTCACTGTATGGCCTCATAAGGCCACAGCAACCTGTACACTCTGCCACTAGGTATATGGCCTCATAAAGCTGATGCAATTTCCACATTTTGTCACTGTGTCACTGTTTACCTCCCTTACTCTACTGCTGCTTTATTTCTGCCACTGGTTAATTGAATGGACTAATAAGGCTGCTGCAACATGCGCAATCTGCCACCTTGTCACAGTATAGCCTGATATTGCTTTTGCAATCTCCACACAATGCCACTGTGTCAATGTATGGACTCCTCATGCTGTTGCAACCTTCACACTCTGCCACTGGGTCACTGCATGGCCTCATAGGGATTCTGCCAACTACACCCTCTGCCTCTTAGTCATTGTATGGCCTCATAAGGCTGTTTCAATCTCCACATGCTGCCACTGGGTCACTGTATGGCCTCCTCATGCTGCTTTAACCTCCACACTCTGCTACTGGGTCACTGTTTGGCCTTGTTAGGCTACTTCCAACTCTACACTATGCCACTGGGTTACTTTATGCCCTCATAAGGCAGCTTTAATCTCCACACTCTGCCACTATGTCACTGTATGGCTTCATGAGGCTTCTGCCACATCCTCAGTCTGCAAATGGGTAACTATATGGCCTCATAAGACTGATGCAACTTTCATGCTCTGCCACTGGGTCACTGCATAACCTCATAAGGCCAGATCAACCTCCACACTCTGCCACTAGGTGTATGTCCTCATAAGGCTGATGAAATATCCACATTCTGCCCCTGTGTCACTGTTTAGCCTCCTTAATTTGATGCTGCCTTTTTTTTCTGCAACTGGGTAATTTTATGGTTTTAGGCTGCTGCAACATTCACAATCTGCCAGTGAGCCACTGTATAACCTCATAAGGCTTCTATAACCTCCACAGTTTGCCACTAGGTCACTGTATAGCTTATATGGCTGCTGCAGCCTCCAAATACTGCCACTGGATCACTGTATGGCCTCCTCATGCTGCTACAACCACCACACTCTGCCACTGGGTCACTGTTTGGCCTTATAAGGCTACTGCAAACTCCACACTATGCCACTGGGTTACTCTATGCCCTCATAAGATGGCTTTATCTCCACACTCTGCCACTAGGTCACTATATCGCTTCATAAGGCTTTTGCCACATCATCATTCTTCAAATGGGTAACTGTATAGCCTCAAAAGGCTGATACAATTTTCACGCTCTGCCACTGGGTCACAGCATAGCCTCAGAAGGCCACAACAACCTCCATACTCTGCCACTAGGTGTATGTCTTCATAAGGCTACTCATAAATCCAAAGTAACCTCTACACTTTGCCACTAGGTCACTGAATGGCCTCATACGACTTCTGCCACATCCTCAGTCTGCAAATGAGTAACTGTGTGGCCTCATAAGACTGATGCAACTTTCATGCTCTGCCACTGGTTCACTGTATGGCCTCATAAGGCCACAGCAACCTCCACACTTTGCCACTACGTGTATGTCCTCATAAGGCTACTGAAATCTACACATTCTGCCCCTGTGTCACTGTTAATCCTCCTCACTTTACTGCTGCCTTCTCTTTCTGCAACTGGGTAATTGTATGGCCTCATAAGGCTGCTGCAACATTCACAATCTGCCAATGAGTCACTGTATAACCTCATAAGGCTCCTGCAACCTTCACACTTTGCCATTAGGTCACTATATGGCTCTTAAGGCTGCTGCAGCTTCCAAACATTGCCACTGGATCACTGTATGGCCTCCTCATGCTGCTGCAACCTCCACACTCTTCCACTGGGTCACTGTTTGGCCTCAAAAATCTTCCACATCCTTACACTTCAACTAGTTAACTCTATGGCCTCTTAAGGCTGCTTTGATCTCCACACTCTTCCACTAAGTCACTGTATGGCCTTATAAGGCCACAGCATCCTACAAACTCTGCCACTGGGTCTCTGTCTGGTCTCATCTGGTCTCATAAGGCTGCCTCCTGGTCACTGTATGGCCTCATGACATTGCTGAAACCCCCACACTCTGCCACTGGGTCACTGTTTGGCCTTATAAAGCTACTGCCAACTCCACACTCTGCCTTTGGGTCACTGTTTGGCCTCATAAGGCTACTGCCAACTCCACACTCTGCCACTGGGTCACTGTATTGCCTCATATTTCTGCTTCAATCTCCACTCTCTGCCACTGGATCACTACATGACCTCCTCATGCTACTGAAACCTGCACACTCTGCCACAGGGTCAGTATATCGCCTCATAAGGCTGCTGCAAAATCCACACGCTGCCACTGGGTCACTGTTTGACCTCCTTATGCTGCTGCAACCTCCACACTCTGCCACTAGGTCACTGTTTGGCCTTATAAGGCTACTGCCAACTCTACATTCTGCCACTGGATCACTGTATTGCCTCATAAGGCTGCTTCAAGCTCCACACTCTGCCACTGGATCGCTACATGGCCTTCCTATGCTACTGAAACCTCCACACTCTGCCACAGTGTCAGTATATTGCCTCATAAGGCTGCTTTAACCTCCACACTCTGCTACTGGGTCACTGTAAGGACACATATGGCTGCTGAAATCTCCACATGTTGCCACTGGGTCACTGTATGGCCTCCTCATGCTGCTGCAACCCCCACACTCTGCCCTTGGGTCACTAATTGGCCTCATAAGGCTGATTCAATCTCCACACTCTGCCACTGGGTCCCTATATGGCCTCCTTATGCTAATAAAACCTCAACACTCTCCCACTGGGTCAGTATATCACCTCATAAGGCTGCAGCAACACCTAAACTCTGCTACTGGGATACTTTATAGCTTCATAAGGCTGCTGCAAGCTCCACACTCTGCTACTGGGTCTTTGTATGGCCTCATAAGGCTGCTGCAGCCTGCATACTCTTCCACTAGGTCACTATATGGCCTCTAAAGCTGCTGCAACCCAAACACTCTGCCACTGGGTCACTGTCTGCCCTCATAAGGCTTCTGCAACCTTCACACTCTGTCACTGGATCACTGTATGTCCTCATAAGACTGCTGCAACCTCCACACTATGCCACTGGGTCACTGTATGGCCTCATAAAGATGCTTCAATCTCCCCACTCTGCAACTGGATCACTATATTGCCTCATGAGGCCACGGCAACCTCCATACTCTGCCATTATGTGTATGTCCTCATAAGGCTGCTACAATCTCTACATTGGGTCACGGTATGGCTTTCTCACTTTACTGCTGCCTCCTCATTCTGCCACTCGGTCATTGTATGGCTTCATAAGGTTCCTACAACCTCCACACTCTGCCACTTGTTCACTGTATGGCCTTCTCATGCTGTTGCTCCATCCACACTCTGCCACTGGGTGACTGTTTCGCCTCATAAGGCTACTGCAAACTCCACAGTCTTCAACTGGTTCACTGTATGGCCTCCTAATGCTGCTTCAATGTCCACACTCTGCCACTGGGTCACTGTACGGCATCCTCATGATGCTGCAACCTCCACAGTCTTCCACTGGGTCACATTATGGCCTTATTAGGATGCTTCAATCTTCACACTCTGCCACTAGATCACTATATGGCCTCCTCACACTAGTACGGTACAATCTCTACACTCTGCCATTGGGTTAATGAATCGCCTCATAAGGCTACTGCAACCTACAATTTCTGATAGTTGGTCACTTTATGGCTTCACAAGGCTGCCACTTTCTATGACTGGGTCACAGTATGACCTTTTCACACTACCTTCACCAGCCCATTCTGCCACTGGATCACTGTATGGCCATTTAAGGCTGGTGCAGCCCCCCACATGCTGCCACTGTGTCACTGTATGGCCTCCTAAGGCTACTGCAACCTACAAACTCTGCCACTAGGTCACTGTATTGCTTCATAATGTCTGTAGGTCACTCATGTCCTCCACAATGGTCTCTGTGCCAGGAGCCTGACAGCTCACAACTGCAGCTCCCACCATACTCTCCTCATCGCTAATTGCCCACCTACTGGAGGAAGCACATAATGTGTCCTCCAGATCTTGACTGGGCACTAGCTGCTGACTGTCCTGTAATAGGTCACCCCCACAGCATAGAGTATTTCTCTAACTGGGGAAACAAAAATTTACAGAGGCAGGTTGAGGACACGTGAGGGTACAGGTTCTGTTCCCAGGCCATGCCAACTAAGGGTTGTGTCTGATAAACCCACTGACTCTTCAATGAGGGTTTCTGATGTGACTTGAGATAAATTGGATAACCTAGTCAACCAGTCTAAACTGTTGGGTTGCTGGTCAAGACATAACCGCTACTTGTCACTGGGTGCTTAGGCCTCTGTAAGTGACCCCTGATGCCATGCCCACTTACTCTCCTGTGACTTGTGCCTGCGCCAGAAATATTTAGTCTTGTGACCCTCCCCTGTGCATGGCCTACTACTTCTCTGTCTGATATACTGTTTTTTTTTGTTTTTTTTTTATCGAAGGTCTCTGTACTGTTAGACCAAAAAATGTAATTGCAAAGGAAATTAATACAGGGCAAAAAGGAATGTAATTCTCTACATTTAAGAGAATAAGCCCCTTATTTCTACATTGAAGAGAATAAGACCCTTATTTCTTTCCCCACTAATGAATACCTTAAAAAAAAGTATGCAGGAATGAGTGACTTCACTAACTGATGGATTGTATACCACTTAGCCTTTTTATGGTATGCACAGAGGCTAGATATATTGAGCGTATATTAGGTCCTATATACTGTATGACAGGATTCTTGAATGAGTGACTGTCCTGTGCCTCTGGACATGCCTCGGCCGTTAGCCAAATTTTTTGCTGCTGCGCTTGCCTCCACATCTACACTGCTTTCCCCGCTAGACATCACCCCTGTCCATGCCTCTGCCTCTAGACACATTTTTGCTGCTGCGCTTGCCTCCACATCTACACTGCTTTCCCCGCTAGACAGCAACCCTGTCCAGGTCGGGTTGGTGGCCTTGTGTACCACCTCCTCTTCCAATTGCTCTCTCTCCTCTTACTGTAATCCGCACATAACCACAGCCTGCCCTGATGGAAAATGGGTCTCATCATCATGACTGAGGCCCAAAAATGCTGGTTGCGGGTCCACAACCACAAAATTGGCAGGAAATGGCGGATGCTCCAATGTTTGGGCATCAGGACACACAAAGTCATCTGCTAGTTCCTGGGATTCAGGAAGTGGTTCAACAGAGGGAGAGACAGTAAAAGGACCCAAAAACTGATCCTGGGAGGGGGCAAGGGTGGGATGACTCTGCTGGGAAGATCGGGCATGTTGGAAGGAAGGAGGGGCGGACTCTTGGGTATGAACACGACTGGAGATAGTGGCTGACTGGCTGGTGAAAAAGTAGCTGGAAGCATTATCCACTAGCCACTGCAACACCTGCTCCTGGTGCTCAGGCCTGGTCAATCTGCACCTTGCTTAATGTAGCCATCAAGCCAGGGATTGTGGAGAAGCGCGATGCTGGCTGCCCCTCACCAGTAGCCTGTGCCTCTGGACATGCCTCTCCCTCTAGATGTAGCTTGACCGCAACCTTGCTCCTCAGCTGCATTTCCACGCCCCCGGCCTCATCCCCATCCACATCCCTTTGCGCTAGCCTTGCGCATTTTGAGATGCATACAAATGTTAATTTTTTTTGTGTGTGTGTGTAAGTTGACAAACTGATGGACTGTACACATTTTTTTTTTTATATATATATAGAGCGTAGATATATTGGGCCTATATACTGCCGTATATACTAGTATGACTGTATACAGGAATGAGTGAGTGAGTTGACAAACTGATGGACTGTATACAAATTTATGTTTTCATGTGAAGGTAACAAATTGTTGAGGTCTGCAATACTTTGGTCCAATTAAAATTCAACTTTTAATAAATCTTCTTAAAAATCCATAATAATGTACATGATATAACAGAAGAAAAAATAACAAACAACAAGTAAAAAAAAAACGCCGACACGTTTCGAGGTACTCTACCCCTTAGTCATGGCATGACTAAGATTTATTAAAAGTTAAATTTTAATTGGAACAAAGTATTGCGGACCTCAACAATTTGTTACCTTCACATGAAAGCTTTTCTCTTTGGAGTCCAGAGATTTGGAAGGTCGTGCACCCTCTGGTTTCCACTATATGGTGAGTGACAGTGTCTGCTTTTTTTGAACTTTTTTGTTTTACAAATTTATGTTTGTATACAGAGGGTAGATATATTGGGTATATATTCTGCCGTGTATACCGGATAACAGTATACAGCTTTCTTATTACACTTATGGGACAGGAATGCAGAGCATACCACTGGTGGAGAATTTGAGCCCTAAAAAGGGCTTTTGTGAAATTTATGAGCTAAGTGTATATAGTAGCGGTTTATATACACTGGTGAAGTAGTTTAGCTCTATAAAGAGCTGTCGGTTTTAATTTTTCCTGCCTATCCAAACCTAAATCCTCTCTCGCCCTCATTACAACGTCTCTCCCTATCTAACTCCAAACTGCAAATGACACGAATATGGATTGTGGATGGGTGGGATGACTCTGCTGGGAAGATTGAGCATGTTGGGAGGAAGGAGGGGCAGAATCTTGGGTATGAACACGACTGGAGGTAGTGGCTGGTGGAAAAACAGCTGGAAGCATTATCCGCTAGCCCTTGTAACACCTGTTCCTGGTGCTCGGGCCTCGTCAGCGTTGTAGCCTACATCCTGGTTAACGCAGCTATCAAATCAGGAATCGTGATGAGCGCATGCTAATGTTTCCTTAGGTTTAAATTTGTGTTTCTATCCATATTAATGCAGAGGAAAGGTTTCCAAGTATTTTCCTCACTTTCATAGAGGTTCTATTGAGTGTGGAAAGTGTCTAGTTGATAGGCTGTGATAGTGGGGTAATTCTGGGACTTGGGCATGTTAGATGCCCCCAGGCATCCTGGGAGGTCATTGTGGACTTCCCAAGTGTGGTTTCCCCTGAAACAAGCCTTTTTTCCCCATAGACTATAATGGGATTCGATATTCGGTCGAATAGTCTAATATTGAGGGGCTACTCGAAACGAATATCGAATACATCACTACTCGCTCATCTCTAGTAGTAATGCAGGATGTACTTTGATTATCATTTAATAATCCTGGATTTTATAGGGCTGTGACATCACAGAGACGGCTGGCTGCTGCTTAGCTGCACACTGGCATTGTGGGTGATCATGCTTTCCCAGAGTTCCCTGCCCCTTGTTCTAATATGTACAGCGGCCATTTTATTAAACTGCAATTCAAATCAACGAAGCATGAAGAAATCCTGATTCTAAGCGAATTCAAGATTTCCTGAATTTCAAATCAAATTCCACTTCTGCAGAATTGATTCACTAATCTCTAGAAGCTGATGTCATGGACACAGGGAGGAGGACGTGAAGATTATAAATGTCATGATGTAAGAAGTGCAGAGGTAGCAATCACTGTAGGTCCCTGGTGCCAAAGGGGACCCAAAGGCCTCTCTAAAATTTAAGCACCAGTATTATAGACTAGCTGGTACCCGCGACTTCGTCTGCGGTGATTGTAGCAGTGGGTATATACAGGCGTGGGTAAGGTTTTCGTAGTGTGTATAAGGTATGGGATATGAAATGTAACTTTGTATCTTGTTTTTGCTGTAATTCAGAGAATACGTGAGACTTTTGTGTTGAAGTTAATTTGTATTTGAGCTGCTATATATATACGGTGTTGTGAGAAACGTTACATAGTGACTTTGAGACAGAAGTATTTGAAGTTAACCCTTTCCCGCCGATGGCATTTTTTGATTTTCGTTTTTGACTCCCCTCCTTCTAAACCCCATAACTTTTTTATTTCTCCACTCCCAGAGCCATATGAGGTCTTAATTTTTCCTGGGGCAAATTTTTCTTCATGATGCCACCATTAATTATTCTATATAATGTACTGGGAAGCAGGGAAAAAATTCAGAATGGGGTGGATTTGAAGAAAAAATGCATTTCTGCGACTTTCTTACGGGCTTTGGTTTTACGGCGTTCACTGTGCAACCAAAATGACATGTCCCCTGTATTCTGTGTTTCGTTACGATTCCGGGGATACCAAATTTATATGGTTTTATTTACATTTTGACCCCTGAAAAAAATCCGAAACTGTGTTAAAAAATTTTTTTGGGAAAAGTCGCCATATTCTGACAGCCGTAACTTTTTTATACGTAAGTGTATGGGGATGCATAGGGTGTGTTTTTTTGCGGGGTCAGGTGTACTTTTTAGTTATACCATTTTTGGGAAATGTTATTGCTTTGATCACTTTTTATTCAAATTTTTATCTGAATCAAAACAGTGAAAAAACGGCGGTTTGGCACTTTTGACCATTTTTCTAGCTACGGCGTTTAGCGAACAGGAAAAATATTTGTATAGCTTTGTAGAGCGGGCGATTTCGGACGTGGGGATACCTAACATGTATGTGTTTCACAGTTTTTA
This sequence comes from Leptodactylus fuscus, assembly GCF_031893055.1. NCBI lineage: Eukaryota > Metazoa > Chordata > Amphibia > Anura > Leptodactylidae > Leptodactylus > Leptodactylus fuscus. The sequence continues at coordinate 387,797 of NW_027440778.1, read as the reverse complement.
ACTACTTTTATATGTGTTCTAGGGAAAGGGGGGTGATTTGAATTTTTAATCCTTTTTATTTGTTTTTATATTTTTTTTTACTTTTTTTAAACTTTTTTTTTTGCATTTATTAGACCTCCTAGGGGTATTGACATGGGTGGGCGGTGTCACGGATTGTCAGAGCGATGGAGGTTGGCAAACATGGCTGCTCCGGAGCGTTAAAGAGAGCCTCCTGGAGTATCGTTAAGGTGAGGGGCAAAGTGGTAAAGTATATGTATATGAGATTGTGTGGGGTTAGGGGCAAGGCTGAAGAGGGTAATATGAATTTTGTGGCTTGCTATGGTCCAAAGTGTGTGAGATTGCAGAGATGGTGGTGTGAGTTTGGGTTTTGTGGGGGTCCTGGCACAAACGTATGTGTGCTATTGTGACAAAATGTAGCCTATTGCGCAATGCAGTGTAGTGACTATGTTTGTGGAAAATTTCAGCCAAATCGGTCGAGCGGGTTTTGCGTGATTGACTAACAAACATCCGAACACACAAACCCACAAACATCCAAACTCACAAACTTTCACATTTATAATATTAATAGGATTCATCTTCCCATGGACCTGTATATCAACCTCAACAGAAAGTGCCCATAGTGAAGCATAAGAGACTGCCATGAATGACAGCTCTGCAGCTTCTCTGCTATTTACACTGGTACAATATGAGGCGGCCATTTAGTCACCATTTTATAGGACTTTCTGTATCTTGATACCTGCACTACAGTTTACAAGTCACAAAACTTTATGTATCACTTCACAAATTCTATCACAATGTCAACCAAATTCTGACACTCCTTCTGGTAACATGGATACAGGTTGTGACTGCGGCATCTCATACAGTAGCCACAGGACATGTCATAAATGTCTTATAGGTGCAGTCCCATCTCTATGACCCATATCTATCCTGATCCCCATCCTGCATTCGCTGTGAATGGAGGAATCATCAGTATCTAAATCCTACAAAAGACCTTTAACCTTTTCGCTGCCAAGGGTCTCTGGAAATTTTGCACCTCCAGTAGCCAGAGCAATTTTCACAGTTTTGAGATGGACAAATGAAACCTAAATTGCAACATTAAAAAAGCATCCAACCCCCCCATACCTATATATTTTCTTAAAGTAGACACCTGCAGCATTGTCAGAATGCCACTTGGTACTGTATACGAACAGGCACCTTCATGCAATTTTGATTTAAAGTGAATGTTTTATGGAAAAAATGCAAATAAATGTATATTAGTTGTTAAAAGCGGAAACCAAACAAAAAATTAAATGCACCAAACCTCCTAAAAATAAGAGTTCAACATGTGCAGAGTTCATACCTATCACTATGGCCTGAACCCGCATGCACGTGTCTTCAGAAAATCGCTAGAACTGGAAGGAACAAAATTCTGCTTTAAAGCTGGAAATGTCAAAAAAGTATCATCCTATAAAATGTAGGGATTACACACCATGAAAAGTAAGTGAACCCCTAAACCCTATATATTTTTTGAAAGTAGACAATATGAAGATTACAAATGTCTTAATGGGTCATCGATAGCCACATCCACCTTCATGCAACTTTGCGACCAACACAAATAATTTTTTGAAAAAATACGCTAAAACACATATTTGCACCTAAAACTCATGTTCAATCTCACATTCATATACAAAATACTTTTAAAATAATAGCTTATGGTGTATACAATGTGTATATCTACTATATGTACCGGAAACATCAACTACAACAAGAGCTCAGACTCCCAAAAACAGGAATACAGAAGACAAGCAGGATTTTGCTGTTATTCACTAATATGTTAAAAAGCTATACTGCACCTACCAAACGGTGACTGTGATACCAAAATCTAACTTTTTTCAGAGTACACAGCATACCGTATATAAAAACACAATTTAATAGTTTATATATACAACCACCTTCATTCAACTTTGCCGCAAACAGAGATTGCTAGCAAAAATTCAAATTTGCCACTAAAGTGCGGCTCAAGAAATCCCTTTCTGCAAACATAATGTACTGTCCATAAAACTGCAATATGTGAGGAGTTCATACATACCACACATGTATATATTTACAGGGGCGGGTGTTAAAGAATCGCCAAAATCGCAGAAATGCGCCATCCCATTTTGTGCATGCAAATTAAATAGGACTTTACATAAAAATGTTATTTTCCATCCCCCTATAATAATTTTAGCAATCTATACGTTTATCTCTAGTGATAATCGTTATTACTATTATTTTAGTGTGTAACGGACATCACTAGAGACGTATTTTACTGTAGGAAGCTCAGGTATAGACAGGACAGGGATTGGGTGAAATGTAAACTTTATTTGCGACTTTATGTATATGTTGTGTAAGTGTTTGGTGTGACTTTTTTTTTTTTGGCTTGCGACCTGGACAATGGTAAACGTCTGGGTCACAGCGCCAATAAACTTCCTGGTTATGTTCAGGAGGTATAACATAAGAATACCCCACTAGTAAATCTCAGGGGGGAATTACATTATACCTGTATGTGACAATCAGAGACAAATGTATAGTATACGCTCTGATTGGCAGGAGAAGGGTTAATAGGGACAATAGAGTCCCTGCCACCCCCCTCCTGCTGTCACATACAAGTTATGCAGAGAGAGAGATCGTTTCTGTGTCTCTCTCTCTCTCTCTCTGCTGGGCTGCTCCGTGTCCCTCTTCCTTTCTTGTTAGATCGCAAATTGCTTGCTTAGACAGGAGGGGGGGGGGACACTTTGGAGCTCTATATCTTTGGACTGCATCAACATATTGATGCTTTCAATTGCATTTTAAAGAGGAGAATCTCATCTTTAAAATGATATCAAGAACTCGATGATTGGATGTACAGTTTTGGAGAAATTCACTGTTGAAACGCTGTCGGGAATAGATCTGCAGTTGGATCTCAATGCCAAATAGTGTTTTCAACAGTGAATGGCTCCAAGACTGTAAGTAAAATCATCAAGTCCCTGGTATCATTTTAAAGATGAGAGTCTCTTCTTTAAAATGCATTTTAAAGCATCAAGATATGTTGATGCAGTCCAGAGATATCGGCATTAGTAGGGAGGATGTACTAAGTACGTCCTCGGCTACTGAAGTGCCACCTTGGAAGCACGTACAGTGTACGTGCCTGGCAGCGAAAGGGTTAAGAATTGTGGACCCTGAAAGCTCTCATATGAGAGAAGAAAATTAGATGAACCCACCAACTATATAATATGTATGAGGTAACCCAAGTCTGTACCAAGGACATATATCAGAAGATCGAAGGATAAGATTTGTTGGATTTTAAAATGTCTGATGCTTTCTTCTTACAGGAGATAAACTGATGCTAGACATGTCTTGGCAGGAGCTTTTACCTCATGGAGAACACATGCATGCTTGGCTGAGCATACGTGTGTATGGGGAGGTGGAGAGAATAGCTGTGATGGTGTATGGGTACTGAGATTTATTATGCTGCCATATACATGAGATATTTATCTGCAGATCACTTGCAGATCTAGTTGATCTATCTTAGGCTAGGTTCACACCAGCTTCGGGCTCTCTATTGTTGCAGGCACGGACATGAAAAGCACTTTCCCAAGGGTAAATAATATATTTTAAAACTTCACTTTATTGATAAACCAAAATAAAAATTGCAAAACTGATACCACACAAAGGGTTAAAAATTGAAGCGATCAGTTGCTGATCTTCTGCTTGTACAACAACTTGCTATACCAAGGGCAAGGGCAAGTGAATAAGATGTGTGCTAGACACTTTCTGCTAAATGCCCTAATCTCCCTGGTAGTTCAATAAAGAGTTTGTGGATAAACACCCAGCAGTACAACAAGTCTTATCTGGCACAAAGCTAATGTGTTAGAGCAATGGTGAGACGCCCTCTGAGGCTACTGGCCTAAGGCCACATCAACAAAGGCAGGAGAAAGACCTATTTGCTCTTAATTGGCAGTAAACAACCGCAGAGTGTATACCATCAATCTCCACTATAACTCCTCAAAACAATAAATCCCTATGCGTTTCGTCAACAATGGGAATCCTCAGGGGCTCACAATAACTTTGCAGTAAAAAATTGTTTTGCACTTTTTATTTTTGTTTATCAATAAAAGTGAAGTTTTAAATATATTAGTTACCCTTGGAAAGTGCTTTTCCTGTCTGTGCTTTGAATAGAAGGGGTGACACCTGATTTTTCTCAGTGGGCCATTTATCTCTATTGTTCAGGTCCATCAGGGGATCCAAACGACAGAGACCTGGACTGCTGAAACAGCGGATACCTGTGGACCCCATTGACTGCAATCGGGTCTTCAGAGTGTTTTCATACTGAAAGCGGCAAAGGGAAAAGTTTTTTGTGCATGACTTTTCTCTCTGCTGATATTTTGTGCTCCCTCTGGTGCAGATGTGAACTTTGTCTTAAGTGTGTGTGCAACACTCAGGAGGGCCAGGGCTGGTATCACGGTAATATATCAGATGTGGCCGGCTTGCAGGGAGTCCCTGGGTCCCGAATGTGCACAAAATTTCCCTTTTTGATGTCCCCGACTACCCTCCCCTGCGTGATATCTGACAATGACAACAGACAACCAGGCTTCGGGGGTAATCGTTGCTTTTCTTTTTACTAGCAGGACAAAGTAATACACATGTACATATGGAGGACTTCTTCACATACAATACAGCGATCTTTGCAGGTAGTGTCCAATTAGCGGAGGATGGGGCAGAATGCTTTGGATAGTGGTTGCTTGGCAGTTAACTTGTATATACTTGTAAAGATGGCCTGTATCCAGGGGGTTAGTCCTCAACAAACTGGGTACACGTATGTAGAAGAACAAATACAATTTTTCTTAGCAGCGGGAGATTCTCAATTTCTGCCAGACTAGCTATGGGCTTCTTTAAATATAGATTTGTCCCAAAGACTTACTTGGATAGAGATATACGTGGGGGGTCCCAGATGTATGGATAACCAGGTCCATCAACTTCAGCACTTGTAAGATTAGAGCTTCAGAGGAAAACGCTCTCTGAGAAGGGCCTTGAAGATAGGGAAGAAGACATCTCTGCTTGGTGCACCCTGATAAGTCGGAAGCCATTATCCATGCTCCATGTGCTCTGTCTCACAGCTGTGTCTACACTTGTAGCCCCACACAAAAGACATCAGCCAAAAACGTCCCCAACCCCCTCTAGAGAGGGTCGTCACTCAACTCTCCCTCCAGGCCAGTCAAGGGAGCCTCATTGGTCCTGGAGGTCAGCTAATCATAATGGACACTCCCTTTACAGTTACAACTCAAATTACAATGGCAAAGTATAGGCAGGTGCAGTTCACAAAAACATCCACAAGATGGCGCATTAATAGACCCCCTGTGTGCTGGCTCTGGAAGAATAGAAATATATAGAAGGAATGAAGGGGGAGGAAAATATTTACCTTATATGAAAATGTCCATGCTATCTCGGTCTGCATTAGAGGGAATTGGACTAGCAGTACCGGGACATTACATACACCCCCACTAAGAAAAGAGCCGTCCTCGGCGACTAACTAGCGCGGAGGAACCTAGAGAGATGGGATGCGCACAGGTAGTAGGGCTGGATACCTGAGAAACAATAAACAGAATAATGGCAAACAACAATGTGACATGACTTATGTACAAGAACGATACTCCGTGATTATATGCAAAACCAAAACATAATAAACAGTAGAAACATAATGCCAATAGGTGGGTAGAGTCTCTTTCAGCAATAGGGCATTGTCCATGGAAAGGCTCAGGGTAGGCACTATGTGGCACAAATACAGTCCTCAGTAGTCCATAGGCTGTAGAGAAATATGTAATGCAAAACAAGAACATAACAAAATGCTTGGGATTACCCAGGTATGGAGGCTTAAACGGTTGCTAACTAACTAATTAATAAGAACATAGGTATATGAAAGAGGCAAAGTATATATATATATATATATATATATGAAAGGATATGGTTGCTCAGTCTCTATAGCGAGCTGGGGGAGTTCCCTTGGTACTTCGCTCTGATCGCCTCAGCACTTGGTCTTCTACTTGCGTAGGAACACTGGAAACTGGAACTCCATCTTGTGCTGGTTCAGGAGCAGCAATTGGAGCAGCAACACTGGAGTCCGGAATTTCATCTTGTGTTGATTCAGGAGCAGCAACACTGGAGTCCGGAATTCCATCTTGTGTTGGTTCCGGGGCAACAATTGGAACCGGAACATGAGTCGGGATAGGAACTGGAACAGGAACAAACTGGTAACAGCTGGGGATAAGAAATTGAGATCTAAAGATCGATTCATCTACAGAAGGCTGTCTTGGAGGAGTTGCCATCACAGGAACTGGTTGGTAGACAGTTGTAGCTTGTGGTGGTGCTGACATCCTCAGTGAGTCCTCTCTGGTGCACAATTTGATGCGGTTCCGATGCACTGTTTGTGGAGCCATGCCTGGTTTCTTTACTTCATAAACATCGGACTCTGGATAGGGAATGGCTGTAATGGTGTAGGGCTCCGCTTCCCAAAGAGAATCAAGTTTTCCAGTTCTGTGGTACTTCTTTAACCATACTTTGTCACCAATGTGTAAAGGTGTAGCATTAGCTCTTTGGTTGTAGTTCTCTTCTTGTCGTCTGTGAGCTTCCTTCATGCGACAGTCGACTATCTCTTGCGCTTCTTGCATTCGGCGCTGATGTTCTAGAACCCAATCAGTCTTTGGCAGAGGGTTGATCACATCTGGTATCTGAATTCCTAAAGCACGGTCTTTTGGAAGTTGACCTTGTCTTCCAAACATTAAGAAGTATGGTGAATAGCCTGTAGAACAGTGGGTAGTGTTATTGTAGATCTCCACTAATTCATCAAGTAGTTGAGGCCATTCTGCTTGTTTGGTGAAAGATGCTGTTCTCAGCATGTTGATGAAGATCTGGTTAACCTTCTCACAAAGTCCATTCCCTTGGGGATGGTAGGCAGTTGTTCTCAGCTTTTTGCATTCATGGAACTGGCATAGTTCTTGGAAAAGCTGTGACTCGAATGCAGGTCCTCTGTCAGTTAGGACTGCTTCAGGACACCCGTAGTGTCTCACATATTCGCGGTAGAATGTGATGGCTGTGGTACGTGCGGTGAGGTCTTTAACTGGCACAACGACAACCCACTTGGAGTAGTGGTCCACCATGGTAAGGGCATATGAGTAGCCTGAACGAGTCGGGGCTAACTTCACATGGTCAAGAGCAACTAGTTCGTTTGGTCTCTGAGTATGGATGGGATGTAGTGGTGCTCTAGCATCCTTCTTACCAGTCTTTGTAAGGTTGCAGGCTGGACATTCACTACACCAACTCTCAATGTCAGCACGCATTCCAATCCAATAGAAGCGTTGGCGTATGGTGGCTTCAGTTTTCTGCACTCCAAAGTGTCCAGATTGATCGTGGTAGGCATCAAGAATGATCTTGGCATCCCGCCTAGGAATGAGAATTTGGTGCAACCTCTCACCGGAAACAGGATCTAAGGTGTTGCGCAGAATCAAGCCTTTCTGGATGAAAAGTCTTTTGCGCTGCCTCCATAGGCGTTTGAGCTCAGTATCCGTATACCGTCTTCTGAGTCTGACAGGTATTCTTCCAGTGATTAGGTAATCATAGATTTCACCTATGACACGAGATTCTTTCTGGAGGGTTTGCCATCTAGATAGTTCTTGAAGTGGGTCAGATTTCTCTTGAGGACCTTCTTCAGGCTGTGTAGCAGCAATGACGTTCTGCGTAGCAAACTTCTGATAGAAGGGAGGCATCTCAACATCTTCCCACATGTCTTCTTCAGGAGGTTCTTCTCCTATAGGCAAACGGGATAAAGCATCAGCGTTTACGTTGGTCTTACCACTGCGGTATTTGAGGTCGAAACAATAGTTCGCCAATCTGGAAGCCCATCTCTGTTCGAGAGCACCTAGCCGTGCTGTGTTTAGGTGAGCTAGAGGATTGTTGTCTGTGTAAACGGTAAATGGTGTAGCCGCAAGGTAGTCTTTGAATTTCTCTGTGACGGCCCACACAACACCAAGCAGCTCTAACTTGAACGAACTGTAATTGTGATCGTTCTTCTCAGCACCTCTCAAGCTTCGGCTGGCATAAGCGATGACTCTCTCTTTGTTGTCCTGGACTTGTGACAGTACAGCTCCTAGGCCTTGATAGCTGGCATCTGTATAGAGACGGAAAGGATGGCTGTAGTCAGGATAAGCCAGAATTGGAGGAGAAGTCAATAAGGCTTTCAAAGTCTGGAATGCAGTTTCTTGTCTTTCAGACCAATCAATTAGGAGTCTTCTGTTTGAGTTTTCTTTAGGACAACCACGTAGCAATTCTGTCAGTGGTTCCGCTACCTGTGCAAAGTGAGGTATAAAGCGGCGGTAGTAGCCCGCGAATCCTAGAAAACTTCTGACTTCCTTTACTGTCTTTGGAGTTTCCCAGTCTTTGACAGCAGAGATCTTGTCAGGATCAGGCTGGATACCTTCAGCACTGACTACATGACCTAAGTAATTGACCTTTGGTTTTAGCAGGTGGCATTTTGAAGGTTTTATCTTCAGGCTGTGTTCAATAAGAACCTGGAACACTTCTGCTAGGTTGTTCAGATGGTCTTCATAAGTGCGAGAATACACAACAACATCATCGAGATACAGCAAAACACTCTGGAAGTTGAGGTGGCCAAGACATCTCTCCATGAGTCGCTGGAATGTTGCTGGGGCATTGCACAACCCAAAAGGCATGCTATTAAACTCATAAAGTCCCATCGGGGTGGTAAAAGCTGTCTTTTCTCTATCCTCAGGAGCCATGGGGACCTGCCAGTAGCCACTGGTTAGGTCGAGAGTTGAGAAGTATGCAGCTGAACCAAGAGCAGTGAGGGATTCTTCAATCCGTGGAAGAGGATAGGCATCTTTATGTGTGATGTCGTTCAGTCTTCTGTAGTCAACACAGAATCTGATGTTACCATCCTTCTTTCTTACCAAAACGATAGGTGCTGCCCAAGGACTTTGACTTTCTTGGATGACTTTGGTGTCTTTCATCTCCTTTATCAGCTTCTTTACTTGCTGGTAGTTAGCAGGAGGGATTGGACGGTATCTTTCCTTGAAAGGAGGATGATCACCTGTGTTGATTTTATGCTGGATCAAAGAGGTTTTCCCAAAATCAAGTGGATGCTTGCTGAAAGCTTGGCTGTGCCGTTTCGCAACTTTGATGACACCATTGATGTGTTCCCTAGGGGTATTCGCATCCCCAATGTTGAGTTCATTCCACCAGAAGGTAGTAGGTTTGTGAGTACCTCCGGCAGGGACATGAATTGACTTTTGATAAGCAAGTGCTTCATCATCTAAGATGTCTTCTGAATTGAGCTGATACAGTTGAGCAACTGACTTAAACTTGTGCAATTCAATAGGTGCATCACTTAGGTTGACTAGCCGTACTGGTACTTTACCGTTGGAGACGGTGACGATGCTTCTGGCGGCTTTCACCAGCGGCTGTCCTTCAATCTGAATAGGATCAAGAAGAGCTTCGTAATCTTCGTTGTTAATGCCTGGACGGACTCGGCACCAGATGAGAGTCTCACTGTTAGGAGTCAGAGTGACGGGTCTGGCATCCTGGATACGGACACGACAGATTTCACCATTACGGTTAGCAAACTTCTGCTGGGCACAGAGCACTTTGATGGTACGTTGTACAGCTTGCCTGTAAGAAAGAGTAGCAGTAGGGAGAGAAGCATGCAAAGCATCTAGCAATTCAGTGAATACATGACGCATAACATTCATGCCTAATACCACTGGTGTAGCCATTCCCTGAGACTCTGTAACAATTACACCTTGTCGTGGTAATTCACGATCACCAATACGAATGGTAGGTTCCCAGTAACCTAGTTGGGATATAGGCTGACCATTACTTGCAATCAAACGTAACTTCGCTTTGCCCACAGAATTTAGTATGTCAGAGTCCCAATATTTCTCAAAGGCTTGTTGCCCAATAGTTGTTACTTGTGACCCAGTGTCCACTAAAGCTTCTAATGGTACACCCTCAATCCAAATAGTTATGTACGGGCACTTGGAGACGAATCTGGATGTCCATGGCGATTGTCCCCCTGGGCCTTTGGATTCACCTCCCGAGGGGCGGCCCTTGGCCTCGGTGGTGTCCCGTTTAACTTAAAGCACTGGTATTTGTAATGCCCAACACGCTCACAGTAAGTACAATAAGGACGTTCACGTGGTGAAGACCGGTCAGGAGGAAGCCTATCAGGACTTGGGCGGCTAGAGTGAGGCTCTGCAGGCAATGTTCTAGATAAAGAGGGCTCACATGATGCAGACTGGCCTTTTAATTCCTTTAGGGCTTGGCAAAGAGATTCCACTACCTGAGCAAGAACATCGGTGGTAGAGGGCATAGTGGCAGGAGTAGGAGCCTGTACAGTCTGAGTGGCCTGCATGGGCACAATAGGAGGTAATGGAGATGCAGCGGAGATTCCACCAGCCAGGTCTGGGGAATATGTGGCAGAGTAATAATTAGCACAAGGTGAATCAGTTCCCACTATTCGTAGGGCCAAAGTCTTAAAATCTAGAAAAGACATGTCTGGATTTTGGGCTGATAGCATGCGGAGTTGACTCTGTATTAGTCGTGAGTCCACACCTTCTATGAACCTGTCTGTAATAATGCTTTCTGCAGCAGTAGGATCAATGTTGTCAACTTGGCGCAGAGCCCTATATGCTGACTGGAGGGCAAGTGCATAGTCTCTGAGGGTCTCACCTGGTCTCTGACGTCTGTCATAGAATTTAAGACGAACCTCAGTTGGTGATTGGACTTCGAATTCTTTTCTCAGACGCGTGAGGACCTGGTCAACGGTGGTCTTTTCTGTCGGTGGCCAGGAACGAACTTCCTCAGCAGCTGGACCTTCAAGTTGTCCTAAGAGAAGCTGTACCTGTTGCTTGGGAGAAAGTGATACAAGTTCAAGAGTACGCAATATCTTTTCCTGAAACTGAGCAAGGGTATGAGGATCCCCTCTGTAACTTGGAAGACTGGAGGGTCCTATAAAGAAAGGCAAGCCTGTCGCTATAACAGGAGTTGAAGCAGAGATGGTAGCTGTCTCCTGAGGTGCAGGAGAACTGGAGGATGAGGTTGTAGTGTTATCTGCGACAGACAGGGCATCTCGAGGCGATGTAGACATTTTTGCAAAAATTAGGATACTGTCTCTTTAAGTAAAATAATAAGGCTTCTGTCTCTTTTATGAAATGCAAATCTCAGCAAATACAAAGTCACTTTATAAAATGCACTTATCTGTATCCCAGGAATGGCAGGTAACAGCAGACAATGGCAGTGGAGGTTCTGGCAGAAGTGATGAGCAGGAGCTGCAGGCAGGATGATCACTTTGATCCTTGAAGAGATAAGGAGTCTTTGCAAAAAGAATTGGGGGCAGGGAAGTTGGAGTCTTGTTACAGCTGGGATGGATTTGGATTCAGTGTTGGATAGAGATGGCGACACCCAGTTTTGGCACCTGGGGGAAGTTTGGTGGGGGGAGTTTACTCCTGCTGAATTGCTCAAGAAGCTAGTCAATCCAAAATGGTGGAATATGCAGTCACACAGCATGGCATACAACAACACAGTCTTTAGGCAGGCACAGAGGCAGAATGCTTTCACCCCCACTTTGTAGAGAGTATCGGTTAGTCTTGGAGCAGTAGTTCTCCAGAAGCAACATACAGTCTTTAGGCAGGCACAGAGGCACAATCCTGTTCGTGACGCCACAAAAAGGGGTTTGCAACACTCAGGAGGGCCAGGGCTGGTATCCCGGTAATATATCAGATGTGGCCAGCTTGCAGGGAGTCCCTGGGTCCCGAATGTGCACAAAATTTCCCTTTTTGATGTCCCCGACTACCCTCCCCTGCGTGATATCTGACAATGACAACAGACAACCAGGCTTCGGGGGTAATCGTTGCTTTTCTTTTTACTAGCAGGACAAAGTAATACACATGTACATATGGAGGACTTCTTCACATACAATACAGCGATCTTTGCAGGTAGTGTCCAATTAGCGGAGGATGGGGCAGAATGCTTTGGATAGTGGTTGCTTGGCAGTTAACTTGTATATACTTGTAAAGATGGCCTGTATCCAGGGGGTTAGTCCTCAACAAACTGGGTACACGTATGTAGAAGAACAAATACAATTTTTCTTAGCAGCGGGAGATTCTCAATTTCTGCCAGACTAGCTATGGGCTTCTTTAAATATAGATTTGTCCCAAAGACTTACTTGGATAGAGATATACGTGGGGGGTCCCAGATGTATGGATAACCAGGTCCATCAACTTCAGCACTTGTAAGATTAGAGCTTCAGAGGAAAACGCTCTCTGAGAAGGGCCTTGAAGATAGGGAAGAAGACATCTCTGCTTGGTGCACCCTGATAAGTCGGAAGCCATTATCCATGCTCCATGTGCTCTGTCTCACAGCTGTGTCTACACTTGTAGCCCCACACAAAAGACATCAGCCAAAAACGTCCCCAACCCCCTCTAGAGAGGGTCGTCACTCAACTCTCCCTCCAGGCCAGTCAAGGGAGCCTCATTGGTCCTGGAGGTCAGCTAATCATAATGGACACTCCCTTTACAGTTACAACTCAAATTACAATGGCAAAGTATAGGCAGGTGCAGTTCACAAAAACATCCACAAGATGGCGCATTAATAGACCCCCTGTGTGCTGGCTCTGGAAGAATAGAAATATATAGAAGGAATGAAGGGGGAGGAAAATATTTACCTTATATGAAAATGTCCATGCTATCTCGGTCTGCATTAGAGGGAATTGGACTAGCAGTACCGGGACATTACATGTGGCCACCACAGACATCAGATTCTCTGCAGGTTTCACAGACTTTAGCTGTATCTGCCAAAGACCTGCAGTTATATATCTTAAAAATATGGCCGGCTTTAGCCAAACTGAAATTTGGCTCCCAAAGTATATACCTCTGGGGGAGCAAAAAGTCCATGAAAAGATACCCCATTAATTTTATTGGGAAATGAGTAAGGCTTCATTTTCCTCATATTGGTGCTGTAGGGATAAAGAACACCTGCTGCTGGAGTCATAGATTGCAGATGTTTTTGGGGATTTTAGATTATCCAAAATGGACATCCTCAAGGACAACAATCCCTCATCTAATAGTCACCTCATTCACAGTATTGTAAACTTGTTCCTGAGGCTGTGGGAACGTTCCCTCTTCCTCACTGAACCTTCCCCCATGATTGAACAGGTACAGTTTTGGGGGAGGTTCTTTGATGACATTTTTATGATTTGGCAGGGCATTAGCCAAGATATGGAAAGTTTCACAAGTAATTTGAATCAAAATAACAAAAACATCTCGCTTACATTTAGGTATAACCGTGTTGAAATTGACTTTCAAGATGTCAGCTAGAGGGTCGTGGTGGACAGTTCCATTCAAACAGATCTCTTCCGCAAAGAGACAATGAGTAAAACATTACTTCATTATACATCATCCCATCCTAGGAATTTGGTTCAGAGCATACCTATCGGACACTTTTTAAGAACCAGAAGGATTTGTTCCAAAGAGGAGACTTTTTTTCAGTCAGCATGATTTGGGCAGACGTTTCCGTGAACGCGGTTATAAGGAATGATAGATACAGGAGGGCTTTAAACGCGCTATCAATACTAGAGATGAGCGAGTACTGTTCGGATCAGCCGATCCGAACAGCAGGCACGCATTGAAATGAATGGAAGCACCTTAACCCCCCGCGTGCCGGCTATGTCCATTCATTTCAATGCGTGCGTGCTGTTCGGATCGGCTGATCCGAACAGTACTCGCTCATCTCTAATCAATACCCATCGTAGGGATACTTTGAAAACCGAGTGAAGGACTCCAATCCTCAGAACCTTGTTCAGTTCACTACCATCTACTCCTCCAGAAGCTATGAGATGCATCAAATTTTACATAAATATTGGAATCTCCTGACTTTTAATCCTATTTTGCGCAATTACGTTTAGAGATGAGCGAACAGTGTTCTATCGAACACATGTTCGATCGAATATCACGCTGTTCGCCATGTTCGAATTGAATCGAACACCGCGTGGTAAAGTGCGCCAAAACTCGATTCCCCTCCCACCTTCCCTGGCGCTTTTTTGGCTCCAATAACAGCGCAGGAAGGTGGGACAGGAAATACGACAACAGGGACATTGAAATACTAAAAACCCATTGGCTGCCGAAAACATGTGACCTCTGATTCATAAGAACGGCGCCGCCCAGCTTCGCGTCATTCTGAGCTTACACTTGGTCACAGACGGAGGTCTGCGGCCGTAGAGTTAGGAATTAGATTCTGGTAGGCAGGGATAGGATAGGATATGAAGGAGAAGAAGAAAACCAACAGCCCTTTTAAGAGCTACATTCCGGTGTCTTGTCAGTGTCCATCACAGTAACGTGGCATTGACAGGCTCAATCTGCTCACCCCAGCTTTCCACAGTGTGGAGGATCCTGAATGGAATACACTGAAAGTGTATTCCCATATAGACTCTATACTCCAAATCCACGTGCCAACAGTGTGCACCCCCACACCTGAAACTAACTTGAAAACACTTTGTGTAATTCCCCTAACAATAACATTAGGGCTACATACACTCTCCATTTGTTGCTATTGGCATATCGTGCCAGGGTCTGACTGGTAATTGAAAAAAGATATTGGGGCCTTCATACCACCCTCAAATCTTACTATTGGCATATAGTGCCAGGGTCTGACTGGTAATTCAAAAAAGATATTGGGGCTTTCATACCACCCTCAAATCTTGCTATTGGCATATAGTGCCAGGATCTGACTGGTAAGTCAAAAAAGTTATTGGGGCTTTCATACCACCCTCAATTCTTGCTATTGGCATATAGTGCCAGGGTCTGACTTGTAATTGAAAAAAGATATTAGGGATTTCATACCACCCTCAATTCCTGCTATTGGCATATAGTGCCAGGGTCTGACTGTTAATTCCCAAAATATATTGGGGCCTTCATACAACCCTCAATTGTTGCTATAGGCATATAGTGCCAGTTTTGGAGTGTTAATTCCCCAAATATATTGGGGTCTGCATCCCCCCCTTAATTTGTTGATATTCGCATAAACACCCAGGTTCTGAGTGTTAATCCGACCAAATAAATTGGGGCCTACATACACCCTCAATTTATTGGTATTGGCATATACACCAAGGTTCTGAGTGTGCTTAAGCAAGGAAAGCATATCAAAATGCGCAAGGCTCCCGGAAAGGGACGTGGACAAGGCCGTGGGCGAGGTCGGGGGAATGCTTCTGGGGAGCAAGTTAGCGGTGAAGCCACAGGGCGTCCCGTGCCTACTCCTGTGGGGCAGCAAGCATTGCGCCGCTCCACAGTGCCAGGGTTGCTTGCCACATTAACTAAGCTGCAGGGTACAAAGCTTAGTAGGCCCGAGAACCAGGAACAGGTCTTGCAATGGCTGTCGGATAACGCTTACAGCACATTGTCCACCAGCCAGTCAGCCTCTACCTCCTCTCCTCCTACCCAACAGTCTTGCCCTCCTTCCTCCCAAAATTCCCAATCTTCCCAGAACAATAACCCCAACTTTCCCAACTCCCCAGAGCTGTTCTCCGGTCCTTTCACTGTCCCGCAACCTGCCCCTCCATTTCGCGATTCCACGGAGCTAACAGACGAGTATCTGTGTCCAGATGCTCAAACACTGGAGCCTCCTCCATCTCCGGTCGATTTGGTTGCGGATGACCAGCAACCCACCCTCATCGACGACGATGAGACACAGTTGCCGTCAGGGCAGCCAGTTGACATGCGCATTGTGCAGGAGGAGAAGGTGAGACAGGAGTTGGAAGAGGAGGTGGTGGACGACGAGGACACTGACCTCACCTGGACAGGGCGGATGTCAAGTGGGGAA
Source organism: Leptodactylus fuscus (assembly GCF_031893055.1). Taxonomy (NCBI): domain Eukaryota; kingdom Metazoa; phylum Chordata; class Amphibia; order Anura; family Leptodactylidae; genus Leptodactylus; species Leptodactylus fuscus. The sequence goes on along the minus strand of NW_027440778.1, from coordinate 371,921 downwards.
AGTAGTGTGGATGTTGAGGCAGGTGCAGCACCAAAAAGGGTAGCTAGAGGCAGAGGTCAGCAGCTTAAGCGAAGCCAGGCCACACCCGGAATCTCCTAAGATGTTCCAGTTTGTACCAGCCCCGAAAAACTCCCACCTCGAGGGCACATTTCTTGAAGGTGTGGAGTTTTTTCAAGGAATGCGCCGATTACAGATATAGTGTTGTCTGCACAATTTGCCTCTCGAAATTGAGTAGGGGCTCTGAGAAGAGCAACCTGTCCACCACTTCAATGTGCTGTCATTTGGAATCCAAGCACTGGAATCAGTGGCAGACAGCAACGGCAGGACAAACGTCGCCCGCCGTTCATGCCACTGCCTCTGCCACTGCTCACAGTGCTGGTGATGCACGCCAGAGGACGAGCCAGGACACCACTTCATCTGCCTCTGCCACTTTGTTGACTTCTTCCTCATCCTCCCCTGTTCCTGTCTTATTTCCTTCTCCTGCACCATCAAAGGCACCATCAGGCGCTTCTTTACAACAACCCACCATCTCTCAGACATTGGAGCGCCGGCAGAAATACACCACTAACCACCCACACGCGCAAGCCTTGAACGCCAACATCGCTAAACTGCTGGCCCAGGAGATGTTGGCGTTCCGGCTTGTTGAAACTCTCGCCTTCCTGGACCTGATGGTAACTGCGGCACCTCGCTATGCCGTCCCTAGCCGTCACTACTTCTCCCGGTGTGCCGTCCCCGCCTTGAACCAGCTTGTGTCACTCAACATCAGGCGGGCCCTTAGTTCCACGCTTTGCACAAAGGTCCACTTGACCACCGACGCGTGGACAAGTGCATGCGGACAGGGACGCTACATTTCACTGACGGCACACTGGGTGAATGTAGTTGAGGCTGGGACTTCTTCCCAAACTGGCACTGTGTACCTCGTCTCCCTGCCTAACATTCCTGGCAGGGACACATGAAGAACACCCTCCTCCTCCTCCTCCACCGCCTCCTCCTCCGCTGTTAGATTGACCCCAGCTACGAGTTGGAAACGTTGCAGCACTGGCGTTGGTAGACGTCAGCAGGCCGTGCTGAAGCTGATCAGCTTGGGGGACAGACAGCACACTACCTCCAAAGTGAGGGATGCCCTCCTCGATGAGACAGCAATATAGTTTGAGCCACTGCACCTGGGCCCAGGCATGGTCGTTTGTGATAACGTCCGGAACCTGGAAGCAGCTCTGGAGCTTGCCGGACTCCAACATGTTCCATGCCTGGCCCACGTCTTCAACCTAGTGGTGCAATGTTTCTTTAAGAGCTACCCAAATGTTCCGGAGCTACTGGTGAAAGTGTGGCGCATGTGCGCCCACTTTTGCAAGTCGATAGTAGCCGCTGCTAGCTTAAAATCACTCCAGCAACACTTGCATGTGCCACAACACCGGCTTTTGTGCAACGTCCCCACATGCTGGAACTCAACTTTTCAGTTGTTGAGTAGAGTGGTTGAGCAGCAGAGACCTTTGATGGAATACCAGCTACAAAACCCTAGGGTGCCACAAAGTCAGCTGCCACAGTTTCTCAGCCATGAGTGGCCATGGATGAGAGACCTTTGTGACATCCTATGGGTGTTTGAGGAGTCCACAAGGAGGGTGAGCTCTGAAGATGCGATGGTGAGCCTTACAATCCCACTCTTGTGTGTGCTGAGAGAATCCCTGATTGACATCAGGGATAACTCAGATCACACAGAGGAGTCAGGGATAGCATCCGATCCATCACAGCTGGAGAGTAGGTCCACACATCTGTCCGCTTTATCGCGTTTAATGGAGGAAGAGGAGGAGGAGGAAGAGCTGTCCGATGATGTGATGGTGATACAGGAGGCTTCCGGGCAACTTCGAATCATCCCATTGTTGCAGCGCGGATGGGTAGAAAGGGAGAATGAGGAGGAAATGGAGATTGAACTTTCCGGTGGGGCCAGAGGAGTCATGCCAACTAACACTGTGGCAGACATGGCTGAGTTCATGTTGGGGTGCTTTACAACTGACAAGCGTATTGTCAAAATCATGGAGGACAACCAGTACTGGATCTTTGCTATCCTTGACCCCCGGTATAAAAACAACATCTCCTCTTTTTTTCCGGTAGAGGGGAGGGCCAATCGCATCAATGCTTGCCACAAGCAATTGGTGCAGAATATGATGGAGATGTTTCCAGCATGTGACGTTGGCGGCAGGGAGGGCAATTCCTCCAGTAGGCGACCAAGTGCTCACCGGTCCACACAAACAAGGGGCACACTGTCTAAGGTCTGGGACACCTTGATGGCACCCCCTCGACAAAGTACCACCACTTAGGGTCCTAGTGTCACCAGGCGTGAGAAGTATAGGCACATGTTGTGGGAATACCTTTCCGACCACAGCCCTGTCCTCTCCGATCCCTCTGCGCCCTACACGTATTGGGTGTCGAAGTTGGACCTGTGGCTTGAACTTGCCCTATATGCCTTGGAGGTGCTGTCCTGTCTTGCCGCCAGCGTCCTATCTGAGAGGGTGTTCAGTGCAGCCGGTGGCATCATCACTGACAAGCGCACCCGCCTGTCAGCTGAGAGTGCTGACGGGCTCACTTTGATAAAAATGAACCACCACTGGATAGAGCCTTCATTTACGTGCCCATCTGTGTAAAGCACCCCAACATGAAACTCGATGTATGTGCTCAACCTCTCCAATTCCTCCTCCGCATCCTCATACTCATCCACCATAAGCGTTGCACAATTCTGCTCCTACTAGGCTCCCTCCACCCTGATTTCCTTAAACTCTGCTGGTTAGAGGCTTCCTCCACCCTAATTTCCCTAAACTCTGCTGGTTAGAGGCTCCCTCCACCCTGATTTCCCACAACTCTGCTGGTTAAAGGCTCCCTCCACCCTGATTTCCCTAAACTCTGCTGGTTAGAGGCTCCCTCTACCATGAATTTCCCAAAACTCTGCTGGATAGAGGCTCCCTCCACCCTGATTTCCCAAAACTCTGCTGGTTGGAGGCTCCCTCCACCCTGATTTCCCTAAACTCTGCTGGTTAGAGATTCCCTCCATCATGAATTTCCCACAACTCTGCTGGTTAGAGGTTCAATCCACCCTGATTTTCAAAAACAATGCTGGTGCCAACCTCAACTCACAACAAGGGCCAAATACACTGCTGTTGCAAGGCTCTCCTCACTCCAAGTACCCAATACAATGCTGGTGACAGGCTCTCCTCACTCCAAGGGCCAAATACACATGTTTCAAGGTGTTTTCCACTGTCTGAGAGGTGGTATTGAGTGTGTAAAATCTGTAGTTGTTAGGCTGTGATAGTGGGGTAATAGAGGGTCTTGGGTGTGTTAGATGCCCCCAGACATGCTTCCCCTGCTGTCCCAGTGTCATTCCAGAGGTGTTGGCATCATTTCCTTTGGTGTCATAGTGGACTTGGTGACCCTCCAAAGACGGATTTGGGTTCCCCCCTTAACGAGTATATGTTCCCCATAGACTATAATGGGGTTCGAAACCCGTTCGAACACTCGAACAGTCAGCGGCTGTTCGAATCGGATATCGAACCTCGAACATTTTAGTGTTCACTCATCTCTAATTACGTTAGCTTCCAACCAGCTATTATTTACAGAAAATCTCGCAACCTAAGAGATACGTTGGTTCGGAGTCATTATTCAGTTAATGTGCATCCAGGGTCGGACTGGCCCGCCGGGGAACCGGGGAATCCCCCGATAGGCCCCGAGCCTTGACTGACAGTGCTCATTTCTTCAATGCAGAAGCACTGGTCAGGGGCCCGATCGGGATGTCAGGGGCTGGTTCGGGCCCCTGTCCAGTGCATTTGCATTGATAAACTGAGCACTGCTAGTGGCAGGGGCCCGATTGGTAAACTCGGGGCCCCAGGCTGCCGGCAGCACTGTAATGAATAAAGAAGCACGGCTGCTGGCAGTTTCCAAGGGCCCCGACACTTACACAGAGGGGCCTCCTGCCAGGGGTATACTTTCCCTATTAATATAGTATACCCCTGGCAGGAGGCCCCTCTGTGTAAGTGTCGGGGCCCTGGGAAACTGCCGGCAGCCGTGCTTCTTTATTCATACATGGGAGCACACCAGGGGCAGCTGCTATCCCTGCAATCTTAGGAAGGGATCTCTCTCTGCAAGCCCGGACTTTCCCCCCTCCCCCTCCTCTTCAGAGTGAGTCATCGCTTACATCGGCCCATGTGGGGACAGAGGAGTCTGCTGCTGCTTCACAAATGTGAGTATATTTTTTTCATTTTTTTGGTAAAATGTAATATTTAATATGTATATATGTAAATTTGTTTAACCCTTAAGTCCTATCATGGTGTCTATCATACACCACTACCATACACATATCATTATGATAGATACCATGATAGGACTTAAAGGTTAAAGTATGTGTCTTGTATACTGTGTGAGGACTGTATGTTTGTATACAGGTATGTGTGTGTATATACAGTATGCTATAATAATGTGTGAGTGTATGTATATATGTGAGTATATATAGTATATATGGTATATATGGTATATAAATGTGTATATGCTAATTGTGTGTGTGTGTGTGTGTGTGTGTGTGTGTGTGTGTGTGAGTGAGTATATATGAATGTATATGTATGAGTGTGTAGGTAACTGTTGCAGTTTTTGGAAATCGCAGCACTTATACCTACGGAAACACTTACAGTGTCCCTGTAGGTGTATTGGAAGCAGAAAGTCCTCAGAGCAAACCTCTGTGGAGTTTCTGCAAAAAGCGCTGCAGGAAAACTGATATGTTGCCGTCGGGGGTTTTCCTGCAGCGCTTTTTGGCTGCGGGACGCTGTGTTAGGTCTTATCCTTATAGTGTGATGTACAGTATATTGAGATGTTAAAGAGGAGCTCTCACCACCTGGGGCACATGCAGTTTTATATACCGCTAGAAAGCCGACAGTGCGCTGAATTCAGTGCAGCTTTCCTGTTCTGTGCCCCCGGTGAAGAGCTATCGGTCCCGGTACTGTAGCTCTTCACTGTCAGAAGGGCGTTTCTTGCAGTCAGTCAGGAACGTCCTTCTTCCCAGCAGCGCCTATTGTGCTGTACTATGAGATCGGGGAGGAAGCCCCCTCCCCTCCTGATAATGCTTGTCCATAGACATGTACTGGGGGGAGGTACCGTTCTTCACTGCTCAGCGTCATCATTAAGCAAAGCCCCCTCACAACAGTACAGCGCAATAGACGCTACTGTGAGGAAGGGCGTTACTGATTGACTGTCAGAAACGCCCTTCTGACAGTGAAGCTACGGTACCGGCACCGCTAGCTCTTCACCGGGAGCACAGAACGTGAAAACTGCACTGAATTCAGCGCACTGTCGGCTTTCTAGCGGTGTATTAAACCGCATGTGCCCCAAATGGTGAGAGGTCCTCTTTAAGGATTAGGCACAACAGTGAGATGCAGTGTTTTTCATTGAGCTTTTGTCCCAGCGCCCCGTTATCCTCCCGCCTGTGTCTGTTCAGTCTCATGGCCTTATTTCTGGAAATCCTGTATCTAATTGGTTTCAGTGGTCCCATGAGGTGCAGGACTCCCAGCAAGGAGGTGCTGGCACGAGGACTGAATGGACACTGGCGGCGGACAATGGAGCAATGGGGACAGGTGAAGGCACTTTTTATTTATTTTTTATTTTACACCTCCCGCCAGGCACATGGGTTGCTCCAATATCTGGACAAATCTTTAAAGGATTGATCCATCTTTATAATATTGATGGTCTGTCCTTAGAATAGGCCATCAATATTACATCTGTGATGATACAACAGCCAGGACCTCTACAGATCAGCTCTTCCAGGACAGTGTGGCTATAGGTAATGGTAACATTTCTAGGAGCTGCGCTGTTCACTTTCCATACAGAGTGTAGCAGTAGGTTTAGGTAGTATGTTGTTGCACATTGTATGGCAGGTGAGCAGCATGGCTCCCGAGATGGTATTACCTTTAGCTGCCCTGTCTCGGTATCGCTGGTCTGCAGGGTCCTGGTGGTGGGCCCCTAGAAACAATTCCACTGGTGGGCCCTAGAAACCCCAGTCCGACCCTGTGTGCATCCTCATATTTCCGGTGTCCAAGGCCCCAAAGAGGGATGCAGGCTGTGTGGCGACTGCGTTTTCTGTCCTAATATTGAGGTAAACAGTGAATTTTGGAATTTAGATAGATCACGTACCTTTCAGATTAGACATGTGCTTAACTGCCAATCTTTACGTGTCATTTATTTTGCTGTTTGCTCTTGTAATCTGATATATATAGGCATAACATCTAGAGAACTGAGGGGAAGTGTGAGAGAACACATCATTGGTATTCAAAATGCAAGTACATCCACGGATATACTATCTCTCAAAACTCTCCCTAAACACTTCAAATTGTTTCGTAACTGATCGGTTCAAGATCAGGAAATTGGCATTAACAGCTTGCGCGGAAAAAGTATCTGCACTCTACATACAGTCCAACCCAAAAGTCTGAGCGACCTTTGGGTTGGACTGTATTTTATGCTCTAATTTTATAGTTTTTTTTTTTTCCATATTTAAATTTCATTACATAATTTTTTCCATTAATTATTCATTATTTATTTTTATCATTATTCTGTTTGTTATTATTTGTATATATTTGTCAACATATGAATTTTGTTCTCATACCAGTAGTATTTTTGGTCTAATTTTATATAGGCTCGTTTATTTTCTCTTTTATTCTTTATTGTTGTATTGTCAATTTTGTTCATTATTTGTTCTACCTTTTCAGTCATTCACACCTGGAACATGTGGACATCGACTTATTCGTTGTTGACGTTTCTTCTATAGTGAAGATCATTTTGTCAGTTTGTCCCTATCAGTCACTGTATGGCCTCATAAGGCAGCTGAAAACTCCACACTTTGTCACTAAGTCAAAGTAAGGCCTCCTCACGCTACTGCAACCTTCACACTGTTTCAAAGTGTGGCCTCCTAAGGCTGCTTCAATCTCCACATACTGCCACTGGGTCACTGTATGGCCTCCTAAGGCTGCTTCAATCTCCACACTCTGCCACTGGGTCACAACAAACATGTGGAGACTAAAAACAGGATATTTATATTGGTGAAGGACAGTCTTTGAATATGTATGATGTGCTAGGCTGTTATACACACCATGCCATTTTGTAACACTGATACCACCCTTTCTACAACCCCAATTAGCAATGCCTGCAGCACTGCAACTACTAAGCTCAGCACAAGTCTTTGTGTACTAACAAGGCAACACACGCTCACTACATGGGAATTGCCCTGAAAGGTTTCAGTAATCTAATCTTCTATACAATAGCTGTAATGCTGGTAAGGTGTTGTGAGTAACCCCAGCATAACAGTATGTAGATGATAGGGATTAACACAAAGCAATAGATAAAGATAAAGGAGGTAAAGGAAACAAGTCCTTGCTCCTGCTTCAGTAGTCTAGTCTCCTATACAATAGCTGTAATGCTGGTAAATGTTGTGAATTTAACCCCAGCATGACACTATGTAAATAATAGCGATAAACACTAAGTCCTCTCCTGGCTAGTTTACATGGAGCACCTCTGACCATGGTGGCGTAACTAGGAATAGCGGGGCCCCATGGCGAACTTTTGACATGGCCCCCCCCATCCGACACCGCCGAAGACCTCGACCGACCCCCTCCTCCGCACTCTATTATGTCCCTTAGTATGTCCTGCACATGGTATTATGTCCATTAGTGGCCCCTGTACACAGTATTATTCCCCATCGTTGCCCCTGCACACAGTATCATCCCCCATAGTGGCCCCTGCACACAGTATTATGTCCCTTAGTGGCCCCTGCACATAGTATTATGTCCATTAGTGGCCCCTGCACACAGTATTATGTCCCTTAGTGGCCCCTGCACACAGTATAATCCCCAATAGTGGCCCCTGCACACAGTATTATCCCGCATAGTTTCCCCTGCACACAGTATTATGTCCCTTAGTGGCCCCTGCACACACTATTATCCCCCATAGTGGCCCCTGCACACAGTATTATTCCCCATAATGGCCCCTGCACACAGTATTATAGCCCATAGTGGACACCCATAAACAATTATTATACTCTGGGGTCTTTTCAGACCCCAGAGTATAATAATCGGAGACCCAGGGGAATAAACACATAAAAAATTACTGTTTCTTACCTGTCCCCCAGCTCCTACGCTGTCTTCTCCGCTGCCGTCCTTGTTCTATGCTTAAACGGGTTTTATTAAAGATTTTTCAATAAAATACAAAACGAGCAAAAGAAATGAAGTCGAGCAACAATGAAGGAGCATATAAGTCAGCGGGCTGGGAGGCCAAAAAGACCCCCCGCCGCATAAACCAAATACAGCCCAACAAGAAAAAGAAAAGGGAATAAGGAATGGACACGAAACAAACAAACAAACACAAGACAATGACGAAGAAACTACAAATAAGACGAAAGAAGCAAGGAAAAAAGGGAGAAGAAAACAGACGGCCATGCTATACTCATGTGAAGGCAGTAGAGAAGGCAGACGATTCCTGGAACATAACCCAGGGACGCCATCGAAGTTCAAATTTGGAATAAGCGGGAGAGTCTTCCGCCACCAAAGTCTCCATCCGCTGAATAAGAAGGAACTCCTGGAGTAACTCAAGCAGGGAGGGAGGGGTAGGGCTGCGCCAGTGTCTTGGAATAACAGCCCTGGCGGCCGTGAGAAAGTGCCCCAGGAGGTCCTTCTTAATCTCCGACAGCTTGCCAGGGATGACCGACAGAAGTGCCAGCTGAGGAGAGACAGCCACCGAGCGCCCACTGACCCTGGAATACAAAGAAAACACCGCGTCCCAGAAGGGGCGCAGAACGTCACAATCCCACCAAATGTGCAGCATAGCGCCAACATAAGTCCGAAACAGCAGGAAAAATCCTATGAAGAAGCACTGGACACCTATACCACCGGGACAGAATCTTATAATTTCTCTCCTGAGCGCTACACGGGAGGGCCATCTTGTGAGAAAGCAGGAAGGACCTGTCCCAATCCGCAGATGACAGACTCACAGGAAGGTCGGCATTCCAGGTGGCGACGTAGGGGGGGAGTTCCGCAGTGACATCCGAGAGGAGAACATCATACAATAGCGAAAGGGCACGAGGGAGGGGGTCCGTCGCCCAATATAGGATTCTAAAGCTAAGGATGGAGAAGAGAGGCGAGAGGTGAGCGAGAACTGCTTCAGAAAGGACTGAAGTTGGGCGTACTCCAACCACGAGAGGCGCAGGTCAGGATGAGAGCTACATAGCTGGGCAAAAGGAAGGAGCGGAGAATCACCCGCCACCTCCTGAAGACGGGTACAATCCACTCTGTCCCAACAGAGGAACCGATCAACCGAACAGCCAGGGGGGAACATAGGGTTGTCGAAGAGGGGAGTCAAAGGGCCCGGGACACGGGCCAAGCGGCCAGAAGAACAAACCAGATCCCACACTTTCAGGAAATGCAGAGGGAGAACGTAAAGGCCAGGGGCTTTGGGACGAAAGTGCGGTGGAATCCATGGCCAAGAGGATAGCGAGGACGATTTCAGATCGAATTCAATGGAAACCCACTGCTTATCATGGCGATGGAATTGCCAATCAAACAGACGAAGCAAAACCGAGTCACGATAGTAAAGGCGCACATCCGGGAGGCCAACGCCACCCCTGTACTTACGCCGGACAAGAGTACTGAACCCAAGTCTGCTCCGAGAGGAGCCCCACACAAACCTCCCAAACAATGACTGTACCCGAGCTAAAAAAGCGCGTGGGAGAGGGATGGGAAGGGCCTGGAATAAATACAGGAACCGAGGGAGGACATCCATCTTAAGGGCATGAATTCGGCTAAACCAAGAGGGGAGACGAACGCCATAAGAACGTAGATCAGTAGCAATGGTATCCAAAAGTGGGAGATAATTAAGTTGGAACAGGGAAGCAGGATCAGGGGAAATATGGATCCCCAAGTATTTGAATGAGGAAGGTTGCCACCTAAAAGGGAAGGACTGCGCCAAGAATTCCGCCTCGGAAGGGGGAAGCGAGACATTAAGGGCCTCACTCTTAGATAAATTGACCTTAAAATTACTAAGGGCACCAAAATGGGAAAATTCGCGTAAGACAGCCGGAAACGATACCCGCGGTTCGGAGACATACAGCAGAAGGTCGTCCGCATATAGTGCCGCTTTAACCATACGGGATCCTAACTGTATACCGTGGACATCGGGGCAACGGCGCAGCGCCACCGCCAGATGCTCCATCACCAAAGCAAAGAGCAACGGCAAGAGGGGGCAACCTTGGCGGGTACCGTTACGGACCAGAAAGGAATCCGAGATCACTCCGTTCGCCCGAACACGCGCCGATGCATTCCCATAGAGAGCCAAGATCTTGCCCAAAAATCCTGAGCCAACTCCGATCTGTGCAAGGGTCTCCCGAAGAAATCCCCAATGGATGCGATCGAACGCCTTTTCGGCATCAATCGAAAGCAAGCAAAGAGGAACCCTAGAGGAGCGGGCTACAGAGACGGCTAGAACAGTTTTGCAAACATTATCACGCGCTTCCCGACCCGGGATAAAGCCGACCTGATCACTATGAACCAAAACGGGCATGAAGGGAGAAAGGCGATTCGCCAACAATTTCGCATACAATTTCACATCAATATTAATTAAGGAAATAGGCCGGTAACTCCCCGGACACACAGGATCCTTACCAGGCTTAGGAATCACAGTGATCAGAGCAGACAAGGATTGCGCGGCGAACGGAGACGAATCCCCCACACTATTAAACACCCGTGCCAGATCCGGGGAAAGGAGAGAACTGAAACATTTATAAAAACGAGCAGAGAACCCGTCTGGTCCCGGCGCTTTACCCGCAGGTGTAGACTGGATTACCGCGGCGACTTCCTCTAACGAGAATGGCGTCTCAAGGGCTTCCGCGTCAGAACAAGAAAGGGAGGGAAGAGCAGTGTCAGATACATACTGACGGATCTTGTCTCTAAGCACCGACGGATCCAAATCCGCGTAATGACCGCAAATATCATACAAGTTTGAATAAAACGAGCGGAACTCCGCGGCAATGTCAGTGGGATTATGAACAAGACCACCCGACCCAGTACGCAGACGCGGAACGTATGCAGGGGAATCTCGCGGATGGAGACGACGAGCCAACGAACTACCACATTTATCAGCAAACTCATAATAATGTTTTTTAACGCGGTCCCTGAAGCGCAGATATTTCCCGTCTAAGAGGGCGTGAATTTCCTCCCTGGCATTAATAAGCTCCGTGAAGGTTGAGCGGGAGCCGGTCTGTTTATGAGACAGCTCCAGGTCATGGATCCGGTCCAAAAGGGCAGTAACCCCAACGGCTCGCTCTCTCTTAAGACGAGCGCCATGCTGGATAAGAACCCCCCTCACCACGCATTTCATAGTCTCCCATTGCATAGGGAGGGAAGTAGGATCAAGAGCATGATCAAGCCAAAAATTCCGGATGGTCTCCCCGACAGCCTCCTTACAAGGCATGTCCTTCAATAGGCCCTCGTTCAAGCGCCAGTTAAAAGGGCGCCGCGACAAACCAGGAATGTCCAAGGACAAATGGACAGGGGCATGGTCCGACCAAAGAGTCGAGTCAATACAGACTACCGGGGACCATGACAGGGCGTGGTGGCTGGTCAAGAAAAAGTCAATGCGACTATGCGAGTTATGAGCCGGGGAGAAATAAGTATAATCTCGACCCTGAGGGTGTAGAATGCGCCAAACATCAACCAATTGAGAATTGTGAAGGGCTGACAACAAGCGGCGCAATTGCGAGGGAGCGTGGGAGGGAAGCGGGGGGGAGGAGTCAACCTGAGGGTCCAGGACGAAGTTAAAATCACCACCCAAAACCACAACCCCTTCACTGAAGTCTGCCAATCTGCGGATAAGGGACCTACAGTACGCCAACTGACCCTGATTCGGGAGGTAGCAACCGGCCACGGTGAGAACCGTACCGCCCGTGCGCAATTTCAAGAAGAGGAACCTACCCTTGGGGTCGATAAAGGTGTCCAGAACCTCATGCTGCAAGGAACGGTGGATAGCAATCGAGACTCCCTTGGACTTAGCAACTGGGTTGACGCTGTGGAACCACTTAGGGAAGTGACGACTGCGGATATCCAGGACGTGGTCCTTCTTAAAATGGGTTTCCTGCAAAACAAGGACATGTGAGCGCTGTTTATGCAACTAATACAAAATCTGGTTACGCTTTTGGGGGACATTTAGGCCCCTAGCATTGAGGGTGCAAAAGTTAACAGAGGACATGGCCAAGGGAGAAGAGAAGAGAGAAGAAAGGGACGAGACAACTAGGAGACAGAGAACAATCAAGGAGGACAAACAAGAGAAGGAAAAGGAGAAGAAAAACAAACTGAAGAGAGACACAAAAGAAAGGAAAATAAGAAAAACAAGACCAACTAAGTGGGGTGGAGGGTAGGACTCCACACAAAAAGGTGGGGAGACGGCAAAGAAAAGAGTTGCCAAAGACCACGCAAACAGAAAGCGTGGAGACCCCGGTGGGAAACGGGCTTTTCCAAACAAAGAAGCCGGCACCCCGCCCCAGGCCCCCAGGCGAAAACACCAAAACCATGAATAATCTAACACAATATAAAACGCTGACCAACAAATTAGAACATCAGGGGTCCGCACGACGCCGCCTAGGGCGTCTCTGCAAAAACAGAGGGAATGAAGAGGGTGGACCAAACAAAAGAACTATTCCGTAGAGAGGGTGGGAACCCTGAAAAAAGACATAAGCAAAACACATCCCAGAACCCTCCCACAAATGTCCCAAAAAAAGGAAGAGAGTCCACTTCGAGCGAACAGGAACGACAGCAGCAACTACAGCAATCAGGTGGAAGCGCCAGAAGCAGCCAGAGACAGATCCGCCCCCTCCAGAGAGTGGGTCTTACGACGCCTCCTAGAGCGCCTCTGAGGACGAGCAGGAGGAGCCGACAGAAGATCACCAGGGAACGGAGGCCAAGAAAGGGCAGGAACCGACGGGAGACCCAAGGCAGAAGCAAAATTGTAGAGTTCATCCGGATGGGACATGGAGACAACACGACCACCATGACGGACCTGTAGACGGAAAGGGAAGCCCCATGTATACGGAACTTGGTGCTGGTTGAGAACTTCCAAGAGAGGCTTCAGTGCCCTCCGTTTAGCAAGGGTGAGGCGAGACAAGTCTGGAAGCAGCTGCAACTCAGTGTCCTGAAACAGAAACTTCGGGGCTTCCCGGACTTTGTGCATAATCGCCTCCTTCAGCTGGTAGCGGTGAACCCTGCAAATGACATCCCGAGGCCTATTGTCATCAGGAGGGCGCGCACCCAGAGAGCGGTGCGCGCGGTCAAGTTCAATGGGCGAATCCAAGGGGGCCCTAGAATGGAATTGAAGATGGTGCGCAAGGTAGCATCCAAATGTTGCGACTCAACGGATTCAGGAAGACCCCGCACTCTAATGTTATTACGTCGATTGCGATTCTCCAGGTCATCCAACATATCGGACAGAAACCGCAGCTGTTGAGTGTGAGAAGCAATGGTCACCTCATGGGAGGAAAGCTGAGAGTCGTGGGAAGCAGAGGCCGCCTCAAGGGAATCCACCTTGGTCTCCAGTTGTTGTACAGAGGAACGGACAGCGGAGAGTTCCGATTTGTAAGACTGCTCAAGCCGCACCACATAGTCCTCCATATCAGACTTGGTGGGGACTGCCGCCAAGTGGGCGCTAAGGCGGCGTAACTCCACAAGAGTATCAGCAATGGAGGCAGGGGAAGCGCCAGATCCAGCAGTGTCATTAGCAATACAAAAACGTGGCCCACAATCCACAGCAGCTGAAGATAATCCAGGAGGGACCGGCAAGGAAGCAGTAAAAGCTGGATGGCCCTGGGGAGGCCGGGAGGGAGCAACAGGGAGGGAGCCAGATCCCCTGGGAGCAGCAGACAAGGGGGATAGGCCACAGTCCTCAGGCTGGTCACAGTCCAGGGCCAATTGACACAGGGGCACTGTCCTAGGAACCAGGGACACATCAGTAGGGCCCGGAGGGGATGCAGGGGCCGGCTGTGAGGGGGAAGACACAGCAGGGAGCCAGGCAGACCTGTCCTCACCCCAAGCAAGGGCCGTGGGGGCAACAGACAGAGGTTCCAGAGCGGGGGACAACAGAGGGGCTGCAGGAGAGGGCGGCAGAGACGGCCAGGAGCTGTCCGGACCAAGTGCAGGCAAAAGGGAGGGCAGAGGAGAGTCCCGGCCTACCTGACCAGCGGCACCCATACCAGGGGAGAGGAGAGCAGGGCTGCAGGGGAGATGTGTTGATGGACGGGATTCACAGGTCGGCAGAGCATCCAGGCCATCACTGGAGACCGGAGAACAGCCACCCGCATCATCAGAGGCAGCCGGGGAGCGAGTCGGCGATGCGGCAGGCCAGCCACGTGGAGCAGCTGCAGTTGCGGGCGCCATCTTGGATCCGGCCGGGAAGGAGACCTCTTCACTGCGCGGCACCCGGAGGAAGCGGGCAATAGACGAAGGTCCAGGAGGGGTAGAAGAGGACCGCTGGGAAGGCTTTCGGTTCTTCCCCATCTCCAGGTAGGTGAAAGCTGTGCCGGTCAGCGGGAAATCAGCGTTCCACCGAGGGCCAGAGACGGAGCAGAGGCAACAAGCGTCCTCACTCCTCCATGGCCAAGCCACGCCCCTCCCGTCCTTGTTCTATGACGTCGGACGTCACATGACCCGGGAAGCAGGCCGGGTTCATGTGATGTCAGAGACGTCAGACAAGAAGGAAGGAGGCCTGGCAGGATTGTGGAGAGGTAAGTAACAGTGTTTGTTACGTTCCCTTACCTCTCCTGGTCCACCGATCATTATACTTGGGGGTCTGCAAAGTGCTTTTCCGTCCAAGAGGTCACTTTCTAGAGGTTTACACTGTTTTTACACCTCAAGGGCTTTGTAAATGCGACATGGTTCCTGAAACTGATCACAGCCAGATCCTTGGCACGCCTTCCCTTCTGCATCTCGCTGTGCGTCCATATATTAGTTTACACCCACAAGTGGGGTACTATGGTAGTCTGGAGAACTTGCATAACAAATAGTGAGATGCGTTTTCTCCTTTAACCTCTTGTGAATGTGCAAATTCTAGGGCTAAACGAAAATATTAGTAAAATAAAATCAAATTTGAAAATTTCACCTCCATTTTAATTCCTATTAAGCACTTATAGGGTTGAAATACTTGGTATATGTTGTTTTGGCTTATTTAAGGGGTGCATTTTTGAAAATGGGATGATTTATGGGGGTTTTGATACAAGGGTCTTTCAAAACCCCTTCATAACTGGATTAGTCCCTTAAAAAAATGGGTTTCTTGAAAATTTTGAATATTGTTGTTTCAATTGTAAATCTTATAATGTCCGTAAAAAATAAAAGGGTGACTAAAGTTTGATGCCGACATAAAGCAGAGATCTGGGACATGAGATTTATGATATAATTTTGGACATCATTTCAAACTTTATAAAATGCATATTTTTCAAATTTTCCACCAAATTTCCTATTTTTTCATAATTAAACACAAAACATATCAACCAAAATTTACTACTAACATGAAGTACAATGTGTAACGAAAAAACGATCTCAAAATCACTTTGGTAAGTTAAAGCATTCCAAAGTTATTGCCACATAAAGTGACACGTCAGTTTTTAAAAATCGAGCTTGGTCAGGAAGTCAAAACGTGCCATTGGTGGGAAGGGGTTAAGAACTTTTCAGGGATTGTCTCCTCTATCACTTAACTAACAAGAAAGACAACAGCTTTTTCCTGGACCACTCAGGAACAGGAAACCTTTGAACGTTTAAAGACAAAGTTTACCACAACCCAGTATTAATTCATCCTGATCCTGTATGGGCTTTCATTGTTGAAGTAGACGCGTTGAACAGTGCTATTGGAGCTATTCTCTCACAGAGAACAGGAGAGAAGAATTTATCCATGTGCTTTCTTTTCTCAACATTTGTCACCTGCAGAAAGAAATTATGATATAGGGAAAAAGGAATTATTGGCCATCTTCACTGCCTTTAAGGAATGGAGACATCATTTCCAGGGAGCATCACAACAAATTGTTGTCCTCACTGACCACCGTAACTTGGAGTTTATCAGATCTGCAAGATGTTTTGTCTCCCAGACAGGCTCACTGGAGTTTATTCCTTAATCAATTTAATTTTATGATTTCTTTTATGCCAGGTTCTCGTAAAGGTAAAGCTGACGCTTTATCCAGAATGTATTCTGCTAACCCTGCTCCTGGTTCTCCACCCAAGAGAATACTGTCAAATTCCAATTTAGTAAGTGTAATTCACGATCAAGATTTTTTGAGTGATATTAAGAGGGCTTATGATTCAGTTCCATTTCTATCACAACCCACAAGGGACGTACGCTTAACTCTAAAGAATGGAGTGTGGGTTCAAGGGCAAAGCCTTTATGTTACTGAAGGGGTGAGAGTTAAAATTTTGAAGCTGATGCACGATTCCAATATGGCAGGTCACAGGGGGATACAGAAGACCCAAGATTTTCTTTCTTGTTTCTTTCTGGTGGCCAAATTTTCGGGAAGATGTCAAGAATTATGTTTGCTCATGTGACGTCTGTGCCAGATGTAAGACACCACATTCTGCACCAACAGGACTACTGCAACCTCTTCCTCACCCAACTCACCTCTGGGGGTCTATCTCCAAGGGGAAGAATACAATTTTAGTTGCAGTGAATCGTCTGATGAAAGCTGCTCACTTCATCCCCTGTGCAGGTCTACCTTCAGCTAAGGACACCGTTGACCTAATTATTCAAAATATCTTTCACTTACAGGGAGTTCCAGATGAGGTAGTTTCCAATTTACTGCAAGATTCTGGCGAGGCTTCTGTGCTGCATTAGACATAGATGTCTATTTGTCCTCTGCTTTCCACCCACAAATAAAATGGACAACCAGACTTTGGAACAGTATCTACGATGCTACGTCTGCCATCTACAGGATGATTGGGTTGATTTGCTTCCTGTGGCAGAATTCTCCTACAACAATTCACAAAGTGCTTCTACGAAAGTAACACCGTTCTATGCTAACCAAGGGTATGATCCAAAGATGTTTCTCAGAGTTCCAGTGGATGCCCCTGTGCCAGCAGTTACAGAAAGAATCGCCTCTTTGCAACAAGAACTTAATAATATGTTAAAGCAGACATTGCGCACAGCTCAAGAGAGATTTAAAAATACAGCTGACAGGTTTCGTAAACCAGCACCAATGTTCAAGGTAGGGGATAGAGTTTGGTGAAGATTCATCCTGTTTTCCATGTCTTTGCTGAAACCTACAATTTCCAATCCTTTTCTGGGAGTCATTTCCTCCTCCTGGTCCTGTCTTGGTAGTTGATTAAGAACATTTTGTTATGGAGAAGATTCTGGATTCCAGGATCCTCAGGGGCCAGTTACAATATCTTATCAAGTGGCAAGGCTATCCTCCAGAAAAGAATTCCTGGGAACCTCTGCATAACATCAATGCCCCTCAATTGATTAAGCAATTTCATGATAAATATCCTGAGAAGCCTCATCTGGGATCTTCCGGAGGTCGTTCCTGAGGTGGGAGTAATGTCAGGATCTTGTTTGGTTGAACCCTTTTGTTTTGCCAGCAGTTAAGATGTAGATTTTTGTGTTTCCTGCCTGTGACATCACTCAGGTTTCCTGATGCCTGATTATTTAATGTGTGTATGTGATTACCCAGTTGCCTGAGTATTGTTCCAGAAGCCTGCCTACTGCCAAGGTCCTCAAGCACTAACTGATTGCTTGAAGTTGGTTATCTGCTACCTTTGAACAACTTCAATCAAGCCTTTCAACTGCTAAAGACTATTGCCATCTACCTGGCCCATTGCAGCTGTGGAACTACTGCTTCCAGCAAGCCCTCCCGCTGCTAAAGGAACTGCTGTTTCCAGACAAGCCTCTCTGCCTTCCATTGAGCTGATTGTAAGTCTGTCTGTTGTCTTGCTGTTGGTATACTCCCTGTTGCCAGCCATTGGTCTCCTGTAGAGATGAGCGAGTAGTATTCGATCGAATAGCTCCCCTGCATAGATATTGGTGTACTCAGTCGAGTACCACGCGATAAATGCAGTAAAAATTTGATGCCCCTCTCACCTTCCCTGGCATTTTTTTTTACATCAATATCTATGGAGGGGAGGTATTCGATCGAACACTACTCGCTCATCTCTAGTCTCCTGAAAAACTAGAAAGAGTATTGTGACAAATAGCCTGTAAATCTATACTTTTTGTTTGCCAGTACTGTACCTCAAAGTGTCCTGTAATTTTCAACTTGGAACAGAACAGCGAATCTGCCCCTTATCTTTTTCCCACTAATAAACACCTTTAAATAAGTGATAGAAATACCGCTAACTGCAGAGATTAGTGGCTAAGAATTATTGATTTTTGCCATGACTGTATTGACAAATAGCCTGTAAATCTATACTCTGAACACAATGGCATATATGACACTAATTTATTTCCCAACTAATAAATGCTTTTAAAAAGGCATGAGAACAGATGAGTGCAGGTATTAGTGGATGATAATTCAGTTTTTCCCTGTACTGCAATGTAACAGGCTTGTTGTGTTTCACCTTGAACACACAGGTATGAGTAATGAGCAGCAGTATAACGGCAGTGAGCGCTGCAATGTATATTAGGATTCTGTTAGTGATGCCACAACCACCCCATATTCTTGTTTGATTTCCTCCCTATACGTTCCCTATACTTGTAATTCTTTCCCTGAACTTCTATCCATTTCCTATCACTATCTCAAGCTCCTGCTGATGTCTGTCTCTGCTGTAAGAGTGATGTGAAATGACTGTACCTAAAATGGCCGCCGGTTTTATAGGGCTGTGACATCACAGGGGCTGCTTAGCTGCTGCTTAGCTGCACACTGACATTGTGGGTGATCCCACTCTCCTAGAGTTCCCTGCCCCTTGTTCTAACATGTAAAGCGGCCATTTTATTAAAAAATGCTATTCAATGCAACGAAATGTGAAGAAATCCTGATTCTAGGCGAATTGAAGATTTCCTGAAATTCGAATCAAATTCCACTTCTGCAAAATTGATTCACTCATCCCTAGAAGCTGATGTCATGGATACAGGGAGGAGGACGTGAAGTTTATAAATGTCAAGAAGTAGCAATCACTATAGGTCCCTGGTGCCAAAGGGGACCCAAAGGCCTCTCTAATATTTAAGCACTTGTATTATAAATAGTACATGGTGGGGCCCAGAAGCTTTATATTACACCTCTTGCCATTCCAGATGTCAGATCCTCACAATTACATAGTGATCACCTATCCTAAGAATAAGGTCACAAATATGCAAGCCCCAATATAGTTTTTCGCTCTATACATAGAATATGGTTATTGATGGAGTGATAGAACAGAAAGTGATTTTATAGTAGGGTAGTAGTGCAGGAGGCTTATAGGAATGTAGTGGTGTAAGTGATAAGGGTTTTGTACAATAAAGACAGAAGAATATTCAAGTTTACAGGTATTTTATTACAAACCAATTGAATAAAAAAAAAAAAAAAAAAAAAAAAACACTGTAAACTCTAAGTATGTACCTTTGAGAAGAACCATCTACAGCTTTGGGCAAATGGCTTCCCACCGCTGTAGAAGACAGGGTATCATTTAAAAATAACTGAAGTAGTAGAGAACAATAAAATATCACATCTAGATTTACCAAGAACCAGAGGAGACTCAGATGATTATAAAATGAACATTAACACATCTGGAACCATTTTATACAATTGGAAAAGATATTAAAAAAAATACAAACCAAAATAATGACATATTAAATTTCATACATCCAAATTCAGTAAAAAAAAAAAAGTTTTATTTCACAATATAAAAAAGTAAGATTGCACAGATATGTATACTTTTATAAATACTGTATATGAGGTCGGCAGGTACTAAAAATATGACAATTATAAAACACTTAAATTGTAACATCTAGTTTATAAAAATGTTTAGGATTCCTCCTTTATTACCCGTCATAGTTATACATGTAAATGTAAACTGTAGAGAGCCATATGAAAAAAAACACCCAACAATATCGCCCGCTCTCTGAAATGTATACCGTAGAGTCATAAAACCAAGCATATCTATATATTGAAAGAAATAAGTTAAAATAATAATGAGGTTCTTGTAATTATTTCATCATCTTGTGTTATACTAGGAAATTTCATATTTTGATTGAACCAAAGACTTCGGGTAGATTCTGACACATAATTAAAAGAAATACTGATGGGCTCATTGATCCTCCCTAATATCGGAGAAAAGAACATCTTCATGCTCGGCCTCCTCAGCTTTATAGATTTCTCTCCAGGTACAGTGTAGCTACATGCGCCAGAATCTCCAATTTGCTGAGATTTTCACTGTCAGGAGGAAGAGTGATAGATGGAGCAGGAGCAGAAGATGAAGCAGTAGCATCCAAAGAAGATGGTGGAGGAGAGACAGACCGAGGGGGAGTGATAAGCAAAGGTGGAGAGCTAGCCAAAGGAGGAGGGATAGCGGAAGCAGGAGAGACAGGTGGAGGTAGAGAAGAGGTAGACAGAGTAAGACATAAAGATAAATTAGTAGAGCTTGAGGAGTTCTGCAGGGGGTTGCTTGTTGCGTTTACAAATATACTTGGAGCAGGAGACTGAGGGGTCCTGTTTCTTCTTTGCAAATTTCTGCATTGATCAGGGTCTATTCCAGTCTCACGGAGCATGTCTGGCAAGATCCTACAACGAGCATTCCAGAACCAGTAGTCTACCTACAGGTGAAGGGAGAAAAGAAATCAGTCATATTATTACATGTCCAAGCAATATTATATAACCTATATAAATATATATATATATATATATATATATATATATATATATTATAAGTAGAGATGAGCGAACACTAAAATGTTCGAGGTTCGAAATTCGATTCGAACAGCCGCTCACTGTTCGAGTGTTCGAATGGGTTTCGAACCCCATTATAGTCTATGGGGAACATAAACTCGTTAAGGGGGAAACCCAAATTCGTGTCTGGAGGGTCACCAAGTCCACTATGACACCCCAGGAAATGATACCAACACCCTGGAATGACACTGGGACAGCAGGGGAAGCATGTCTGGGGGCATAAAAGTCACTTTATTTCATGGAAATCCCTGTCAGTTTGCGATTTTCGCAAGCTAACTTTTCCCCATAGAAATGCATTGGCCAGTGCTGATTGGCCAGAGTACGGAACTCGACCAATCAGCGCTGGCTCTGCTGGAGGAGGCGGAGTCTAAGATAGCTCCACACCAGTCTCCATTCAGGTCCGACCTTAGACTCCGCCTCCTCCGGCAGAGCCAGCGCTGATTGGCCGAAGGCTGGCCAATGCATTCCTATGCGAATGCAGACTTAGCAGTGCTGAGTCAGTTTTGCTCAACTACACATCTGATGCACACTCGGCACTGCTACATCAGATGTAGCAATCTGATGTAGCAGAGCCGAGGGTGCACTAGAACCCCTGTGCAAACTCAGTTCACGCTAATAGAATGCATTGGCCAGCGCTGATTGGCCAATGCATTCTATTAGCCCGATGAAGTAGAGCTGAATGTGTGTGCTAAGCACACACATTCAGCACTGCTTCATCAAGCCAATACAATGCATTAGCCAGTGCTGATTGGCCAGAGTACGGAATTCGGCCAATCAGCGCTGGCCAATGCATTCTATTAGCCCGATGAAGTAGAGCTGAATGTGTGTGCTAAGCACACACATTCAGCACTGCTTCATCAAGCCAATACAATGCATTAGCCAGTGCTGATTGGCCAGAGTACGGAATTCGGCCAATCAGCGCTGGCCAATGCATTCTATTAGCCCGATGAAGTAGAGCTGAATGTGTGTGCTAAGCACACACATTCAGCACTGCTTCATCAAGCCAATACAATGCATTAGCCAGTGCTGATTGGCCAGAGTACGGAATTCGGCCAATCAGCGCTGGCTCTGCCGGAGGAGGCGGAGTCTAAGGTCGGACCTGAATGGAGACTGGTGTGGAGCGATCTTAGACTCCGCCTCCTCCAGCAGAGCCAGCGCTGATTGGTCGAGTTCCGTACTCTGGCCAATCAGCGCTGGCCAATGCATTCTATTAGCCCGATGAAGTAGAGCCGAATGTGTGTGCTTAGCACACACATTCAGCTCTACTTCATCAGGCTAATAGAATACATTGGCCAATCAGCGCTGGCCAATGCATTCTATTAGCTTGATGAAGCAGAGTGTGCACAAGGGTTCAAGCGCACCCTCGGCTCTGATGTAGCAGAGCTGAGGGTGCACAAGGGTTCAAGTGCACCCTCGGCTCTCCTACATCAGAGCCGAGGGTGCGCTTGAACCCTTGTGCAGCCTCGGCTCTGCTACATCAGAGCCGAGGGTGCGCTTGAACCCTTGTGCACACTCTGCTTCATCAAGCTAATAGAATGCATTGGCCAGCACTGATTGGCCAGAGTACGGAATTCGGCCAATCAGCGCTGGCCAATGCATCCCTATGGGAAAAAGTTTATCTCACAAAAATCACAATTACACACCCGATAGAGCCCCAAAAAGTTATTTTTAATAACATTCCCCCCTAAATAAAGGTTATCCCTAGCTATCCCTGCCTGTACAGCTATCCCTGTCTCATAGTCACAAAGTTCACATTCTCATATGACCCGGATTTGAAATCCACTATTCGTCTAAAATGGAGGTCACCTGATTTCGGCAGCCAATGACTTTTTCCAATTTTTTTCAATGCCCCCAGTGTCGTAGTTCCTGTCCCACCTCCCCTGCGCTGTTATTGGTGCAAAAAAGGCGCCAGGGAAGGTGGGAGGGGAATCGAATTTTGGCGCACTTTACCACGTGGTGTTCGATTCGATTCGAACATGGCGAACACCCTGATATCCGATCGAACATGTGTTCGATAGAACACTGTTCGCTCATCTCTAATTATAAGCAATATAAAACCAAATCTCCTTGTAGTATTATTTTTTGTTACATTTGCCTGTTTCGTTATGGCTAAGATCTATGTATTATACAGTATGTATGTATGTTTTAGAAGGGTTCAGACGACCCCACTTTTAGCCACCCCACTGGGGAAAGATTAGTACAACAGGTCGCCCTCTGCACAACATCACCTACTATTAGCAAAGAACACAATCATGTGACAAAACCGTTTGGATCAATAATTTGCTGTAGAAATATCGGCTTCCTGCCACACCATTATAAAATGTAAACATGGCCTTTACTGCCAACAACTAAAGAGGGAAATCCCTCCAGAAAACAAGCCCTCATCCTAAACAAGTGGCTTCCGATAGGAAGACTCAGAACTGCTATATGACAGCACAAATAAGTGTATACACTATGTATTTTTAATGGTCAGTGTTGGAATTCTGTAAGGTGTGTGTGTGACCTGAGATATAGCGCGGCCCGCAATTTATGGGAAGTGTTATAGGACAAAAACTTTTAGAATTTTACCTGCAACAATGTGAGTCCAGTTTGTTGTACAAAAATTCCTTTTTCTTCATTTGTAGGATAAGGATTGAGCATATGGTGACTTAGCCAGTCACGAAGAACTTTCACAGCCACTTTGGGCAGATTTCCTCTGCGCCTCCTATTGGCAGGTGGTGATTGTCCATTACTGCTTTCTTCTCTATCAAAGGGAATTTTTCTCAATTCTTCTCCTTTTGCTAAAACATTTTTTCTTTTTCTTTTCCTTTCAGTGTTGTTCTTGCCTTTTTCTGCAGGTTTTCTATTCTTGCTGCTCTCTCCTCCATCTGGATTGTTGCTTGTGTTTTCTCTTTCAGATTCATTACTTAAATGATCGGTCTGATCCTCCTCCTTCTTAACCGATTCTGTAATGCAAGACAAGGGGAGTTAAACAATGGTACAAATCCACATATAATAGCATTTATGATGTTTATGTGTAATATTCTCTCAATAATAATATAAATATTATGAAAGGATATTACTTGCTGTTGCACATGATGGGTTAGATTAGGGAGGAAAAATAATCTAATAATAATAATAATAATAATATTAACAACAATAAAAATAGACGGAAACAATTATATAAATAAATATTAAAAATATGGATCATAACAATTATAAAAAAAAAATATATATAAAAAATATAAAATATAATAATTATTAAATAGATATGGACCGAAACAATTATAAAAAAAATAATGTATAAAAAATATTAACCAGAACAATTCTAAAAAACACCCAAAATTGTGGAAAGGGGTAGATCAGAGGTACTGTGCTTGGTGGCAAAGGGGGAACAACCAACATACTTAAAAAGGTTGTCTGCTCCACTTGAGGTATTGAGGAGTTCTGCGTGGGGGTGCTTGTAGTGTTTTCCAATGTACTTGGATCAGTATTAGAAGACTGAGGGGTCATGTTTCCCCTTTGCAAATTTCTGCATTGATCAGGGTCTATTCCAGCCGCACGGAGCATGTCTGGCAAGATCCTACGACGAGCATTCCAGAACCAGTTGTCAATCTACAGGTGAAGAGAGAAAATAAATCAGTCATATTATTACATGTCCAAGCAATATTATAGCTTTACAACTGTTAAAAAAAAAATATTCATGCATCAAAATGGTTGCCAGATTAAAATTCACCCCCACCCACACACATTGCACCACTCTCACCCTTACATTTTGTCTGGTATTGCAGCACAGCTCCATTCACTGTAATGAGGCCAATCTGCAATACCAGATACAGGCTGATGACAAGAGTGGAGCTATTTAGGGGTTGTGTTTGTATTCACTTTTTACCTGCTCTCCATAGAAGCATATAGAAACAGTAAAAAAAAAAAAAACGTTTTTTTTTTTTGTTTTTTTTTTAGATTTGCCTGTTTCATAATCGCTAAGATCTATGTATTATACAGTATGTATGTATGTTTTAGAAGGGTTCAGACGACCCGACTTTTAGCCACCCCACTGGGGAAAGATTAGTACAACAGGTCGCCCTCTGCACAACATCACCTACCATTAGCAAAGAACACAGTCATGTGACAAAACCTTTTGGATCAATAATTTGCTGTAGAAATATCGGCTTCCTGCCATACCATTATAAAATGTGAACATGGCCTTTACTGCAACAACTAAAGAGGGAAATCCCTCCAGAAAACAAGCCCTCATCCTAAACAAGTGGCTTCTGATAGGAAGACTAAGAACTACTATATGACAGCACAAATAAGTGTATACACAATGTATTTCTAGTGCTCAGTGTTGGAATTCTGTAAGGTGTGTGTGTGACCTGAGATATAGCGCGGCCCGCAATGTATGGTAAGTGTTATAGGACAAAAACTTTTAGAATTTTACCTGCAACAATGTGAGTCCAGTTTGTTGTACAAAAATTCCTTTTTCTTCTTCAGTAGGATAGGCATTGAGCATGTGGTGACTTAGCCAGTCACAAAGAACTTTCACAGCCTCTTTGGGCAGATTTCCTCTGCGCCTCCTTGTGGCAGATGGTGATTGTCCATTACTGCTTTCTTCTCTTTCTAAGGGAATTTTGCTGCTTTCTCCTTCAGTCTGATCCTCCTCCTTCCTGACTGGTTATGTAATGCAAAACAAGGGGAGGTCAAACAATGGTACAAATCTATATATAATAGCATTTCTGATATTTATGTGTAATATCATCTAAATAATAATATATGTATTAGGAAAGGTTATTACTTGGTGCTGCACATGACGGGTCAGTTTTGTGGTTTTGTGTGGAAGATTAACAAACTAAAATTACATGTGTGTGTATATATATATATATATATATATATATATATATATATATATATATATGCCATTATAAATATATATATATATATATATATATATTATAAAAATATAGACTGTAACAATTATAAAAAATAATATAAGAATATAGACCATAACAATAATAGACAGATAAGTAGATAGATAATTTTAAAAAAATTATGTATAAAAATTTTAACCAGAACAATTATAAAAAAAAACCCTCAAAAAAACACCTGACAGGTGTGAACACTGCAGTAGTTGAATGCATCCCTCAAAATGGCTGCCTCCTGGGAGTGTATGGGGCTATGTGTACACATAAGTGGTCTTTGCATGCAAGTAGTCAGTAACATTGTTGTATACCCTGAGAAGAGATCTTTTCACCTTCCCTATTATTAGCATATTCCTCTTCTGACCTTTCCTCATTTACAGCACCCCCTCCCCCATACCAAATAGTGATAGTAACTTAAATAATTTGCCCAGTTTGGACATATAAAATCTATATCTACAAGTATATAAAAAAAAAACTGAACCATGCAATATTTAATTTCATGTTGCAGGATAAATAGGGACGGTTAATATTAGATTTCCAATAGCTCTTAGTATATATAAATTATAAATATTGATTATATAAAACTTCTAAAAATATAGATATTTTAAAAATTTACAAAAATAGTTGTTCAGCTTTTACAAAAGAAAATATATATTCTATGCTAAACATACACTTAGTTACAGACAACACACAGGTATTGTGGGGACATTAGGGACCCTTGCAATAAAAGGGTGGATATGGATAGATACTATCGGCCAAATCAGTAAGGAAGGAAAAGAAAGAAAATACATTGTAATTTGTAGGAAAAACCATATTAAAGTATAAAACTGTACATATATTACATAGAATAAAATGCATACATCTTTCTATACAGCACTGTCAATATGTCCACATATAATGTACAGTCCAAGAGATACAATAGGGCAAAGTTTATGGAAAGAAACACATGGGAACAGACAGTGCAAGCACATGGTCTGGTACAACAGTCCCAAAAACCCATTATCACCCCCTCTCTGCACTATGGAGGTCATCCATGTTATAGGCTCCCTTATAATACTTAGGGGAGGACTCTTTTATTGTGTGGTTTTGTTCACACTGCGCATCAAGCAGATGATCACCAATGCTTAGCTTAAATCAGTGGTTCTTAACCAGGGTTCGATTGGACCCTAGGCACTAAGCATGTTTCATTTTGTGTACCA
This sequence comes from Leptodactylus fuscus, assembly GCF_031893055.1. Taxonomy (NCBI): domain Eukaryota; kingdom Metazoa; phylum Chordata; class Amphibia; order Anura; family Leptodactylidae; genus Leptodactylus; species Leptodactylus fuscus. Next base: position 344,934 of record NW_027440778.1, on the reverse strand, counting down.
GTAAAAAAAAACATATAACTAGGTCTTGAATTTGGAAAAAAAAAACATATTTGATTTACCACTAAAGAAGGGTTCGGTGAATGTGCATATGAAACTGGTGGGTTCCCTCACCAAGGTACCTCAAACAAGGTTAAGAACCGCTGGCTTAGATAATTTGCAGAACATCAGATAAAGTGCAAAAAAACATCACCCCCCCCCCCCCCAAAAAAAAAAAAAAAAAAAATCTCCCTTGCAGATCAGAGTGACAGACTATGGAGTGTCCCTTTAATCATCATAGTAAGATACATGAAGCCAAAGACTTACTTTCAGATTTGTAGCTCATGATGATTCCTCTGTGGTCCTTCAGTCCAGGTGAGCAGAGACGTCTGTCTTACAAACAGCTGTTCAATGTTCTACTGACTGTTGGAGACATTCTGGGACAGGTATAGTGAATTTTTGGGGCGGAGCATCTCAGTGATTGGTCGCCCTGTCTAGTAGTAGATGAGGTGTTAATCAGTTGCCCTCAGGTTTCTGTCACTTGTTGTCCATTGAATGAAACTTCTATTTGTATTTAACTAACCCTATTATAGCCACAGTGAATACACTTAACCCCTTGTTTGCTGGTACTGTACATGAAATGACGTCTCAGCACATCTAAGAGGCTTCCCAGCAAATTGTCTATCATCTATGGGTTCCCACAATTGCCGCATCGCCTCGTCCCATGGCTGTCTGGGCTTCCAAATACTTGCCATGTGTAATTTTTGACAATTCTGACAATTCTATTTATTTAAGAGCACAATGTGTTTTCTTTTCAAAATGATCCTTACCAACAATGCAGAGGGACCGCGATGGGCATGAAATTTGTGCCGAGCTTCGCAAATATTTACATGGGCAAATTTGAAAAGGATTTTATTTACTCCAAACATAAATGGATAGAAGACATTGTATTCTATGTAGGTTAAATAGACAACCTACTTCTCATATGGAAAAACACCCCTGAGGTCTTGTCTGAATTTACTATTCACTTGAATACAAATAACTGAGGACTCTCATTTACAAGTAGTAATTCAAAGTCACAGCTCGAATATTTAGATCTAGTTCTTAGTTCACATAACAATAGAATCACTACCAAGACTTTTTTCAAAAAAGGGGATGGGAATAGCCTACTTCATTTCTATAGTGATCATTATCCTAAATTTTAAGTCCAATGTTCCTTTTTCTCAGTTCAAACGACTGAGAATAAACTGTTCATAAAGAAAGATTTTGAGGATCAGAGTAAAGTTATGAGTAAAAGGTTTTTGGTGAAAAGATACCCCCTGTGAAATCATTAGAGGAGCCCAAATTAGGGCATAAAATTTTACCCAAGCAGAATGCTTGGCCCTCAGACCCAAAAATAAAAGCCAAAAAGAAAGTCAAGGACGTTGGCAAATTAACTTCTTTACAATTTATAATAGATCCCACGGAGTGATAAAAGATATCTTAAAACAACATTGGTACATACTCCGGAATGATCCAGTTCTAGGCAAAATTTTACCAAAAGAACCAGCCATTACATTCCGTACAGCCAGGATGATAAAAAAAAATACTGGCTCCTAGTAAAGTCCAGACACCCAAAAAAAACCAAATACTATTTGTCCATTATCACCTGATACTGGCGGAACCAGAAAAGGCGTATACAGATGTGGCAAAATCCGGTGTAAATGTTGTTTGTCCATTTGTCACAATACCTTATGTTTTAAAAGTAACAGTACAGGGGAAATGTATCCAATCAAACAATATTTTTCTTGTGAGACAGATTTTGTAGTATATCTTATCACGTGTGACTGTGGTTTACAATATGTAGGGCGAACTATGGTATCATTAAGAAGCAGGATCAATGGCCACAGATTTAATGTCTCCAAAGGATACCAGAAACATAGTCTATCCAAGAACGCATCTGAAGTGTATCATTGTAATTTTAAACATTTTCATGTTATTCCAATTGAACAAATCCCTTTCTCCGCGTCCAATCGGTTTGAAAAACTAAGGAAAAGGGAAATGTTTTGGATTTTTAAATAAATACCCTTTCCCCTAGGAGACTTAATGAAGTTAAAGAACTAGTAACCCATTAACTATGTACATATATATATATGAAAGAACTCTACATGTAAGTATATGGTTATACAATTGGATTAATTTGACTAATTTACAATGATGCGACCAATTTTTTCTTTTTAAATAACAACATTGGTTTTTATTAGTAGTATTGCCTTGTCCTCAGTTCAGGCTTCAATATTAAGGGCTCTGATAGATCTGGTGGGGACTAGAGAAAGAAAAACAACATGACTAGAATCAGTGGAGCACCTCGATGTAGAGTTGGAGCTGGTGGAGGTGGTGAAAAATCCCTTTTAGCTAATTCTCATTCACTTTACTGCGTCTGTAATAGGAAGCATCTTAGACAGCTATCTAAAAATGCTGTGTTCACAAATATTTACATATAAGATTGTGTTCACAAGTTTCAGTCAATTGTTTTCAAAATCAAGACCAAAGTAGTTTGAAAAAAAAAAACAGCAGAGACGGTTTATGTTGCCTGTAGTCTTTGTTCACACCTAATAAAACACATTAATTTACTCCTAAAATGGTGATTCGGGCAAACCTATTGTCTGGAGGAGGTCCTCAGGTTTTGCCTTGTTTTTGTCATCTTCTCCTGCAAAAAAAGATGCCTAGGGATTTCTAAAACTCCAAACGATGTGTGTACAGAGCTCTATAAGCAAGAAAGTGAAGAAATCATAGTGAATTTTGTTGTTGTCGATTTTTTTTTTTTTTAGTTTTTTTCTCCAAAACTGCATGTTTTTGTCCGGTTTTCATTAGATCATTTTACTTGGATTTGTCGGTAAAGAAAGTAATAAAAATACATGTAAAACATGTGAGCAAAAGTAGAAAACAATAGCACTAGAAATGCTTATGAAAGTGCATGAAATTCACAGCCAAAAAAGCCACAAAAATATGTTGGTAGGAAACCTAAACCTTTTACATGTAAAATAAAATTAAAAAACGCCAAAACCTCATGTATTTTTTTTCCACTGTGATTTCGATGAATGAATGGAATAGACCCTGAGGATGGAAACACACATTCAGTTTTTGTTGCTTTCTGTGATGCAGCCAAAACCAGAACTAGATTCAGGAAAATTAGGTAATATAAAGGAAGGACTTATATTTATCTTCATGTCAAATGCATGTTTGACTTTAGCTCCAAAAACATGGCAAATCTTCAATTATTAAAGCAACAAAAAAAAAACTATCTATCTATCTATCTATCTATCTATCTATCTATCTATCTATCTATCTATCTATCTATCTATAAAATATCTCTCTATATAGCCAGCTTGTACACAGACCTTTTTTTCTAGTTTGATCACGGGTGTTATAAAGTAATATCCACTATACATAGGATTCATTTGTGAGGTAATTTACAATCTATTTGTGAACAAACGAAAATTGTATTTTTCGTATTTCACTACATTTTCCCTTACAAAATGAAACTGACAGAATAAATTATATTTGGATACGTGAAAGTCCTGTCCTGTATAGATATATCAGACAATAGACGTGAAACTTTAATATCTGGCAATGTGTACAAAGGGGAATAATCACATTTATTTCTGAGGTAAATTTCTCTTGACCAAACCAACCACTTGTGCTAAAAACCCATGACAATTTTATTTTTTCCTTACTTTGGTACATTTTGCCCTTGACAATAAAAGTGACAGAATAAAATAGATTTGGGTATGTTAAAGTTCTGTCCTATATAAATCTATCAGACGTTACATCAGGATATGGGAAACTGAAGTGCACATATGTAGTAATGTGTATACAATATTTCTTTTCTGAGGTAAATTTCTGTGGTAATATGTATACACAGGGAATAACCAGACTCATTTCTGAGGTAAATTTCTGTTAACCAAACCAAAAACCAAACGATAATTTTATTTTTCTTGGCTCCCTCACCACTGTGTTCCTATACACCTACAATGAGGTTTCTTTCCTATGTTGAGAAAAGGGGGAAGAAGTTGTTCAGTCAATACCAAAAAGTGTCATTGAGTTCTGAAATTTTTCAACACTTTTCTGAAGAGAAAATGATCATTGAGGTTTATGGTACTTATTCATCTTCCCATGGACCTGTATATCAACCTCAACAGAAAGTGCCCATAGTGAAGCATAAGAGACTGCCATGAATGACAGCTCTGCAGCTTCTCTGCTATTTACACTGGTACAATATGAGGCGGCCATTTAGTCACCATTTTATAGGACTTTCTGTATCTTGATACCTGAACCACAATTTACAAGTCACAAGACTTTTTGTATCACTTCACAAATTCTATCACAATGTCAACCAAATTCTGACACTCCTTCTGGTAACATGGATACAGGTTGTGACTGCGACATCTCATACAGTATCCACAGGACATGTCATAAATGTCTTATAGGTGCAGTCCCATCTCTATGACCCATATCTATCCTGATCCCCATCCTGCATTCGCTGTGAATGGAGGAATTATCAGTATCTAAATCCTACAAAAGACCTTTAAGAATTGTGGACCCTGAAAGCTCTCATATGAGAGAAGAAAATTAGATGAACCCACCAACTTGATGGCTGACTATATAATATATATGAGGCTGACTCAAGTCTGAACCAAGGACATATATCAGAAGATCGAAGGATAAGATTTGTTGGATTTTAAAATGTCCGATGCTTCCTTCTTACAGGAGATAAACCGATGCCAGACATGTCTCGGCAGGAGCTTTTACCTCATGGAGAACACATGCATGCTTGGCTGAGCATACGTGTGTATGGGGAGGTGGAGAGAATAGCTGTGATGGTGTATGGGTACTGAAATTTATTATGCTGCCATATACATGAGATATTTATCTGCAGATCACTTGCAGATCTAGTTCATCTCTCTTAGGCTAGGTTCACACCAGCTACGGGCTCTCTATTGTTTAAGGCACGGACATGAAAAGCACTTTCCCAAGGGTAAATAATATATTTTAAAACTTCACTTTTATTGATAAACCAAAATAAAAAAATGCAAAACTGATATCACACAAAGGGTTAAAAATTGAAGCGATCAGTTGCTGATCTTCTGCTTGTACAACAACTTGCTATACCAAGGGCAAGGGCAAGTGAATAAGATGTGTGCTAGACCCTTTCTGCTAAATGCCCTAATCTCCCTGGTAGTTCAATAAAGAGTTTGTGGATAAACACCCAGCAGTACAACAAGTCTTATCTGGCACAAAGCTAATGTGTTAGATCAATGGCTAGACACCCTCTGAGGCTACTGGCCTAAGGCCACATCAACAAAGGTAGGAGAAAGACCTATTTGCTCTTAATTGGCAGTACACAACAGCAGAGTGTATACCATCACTATAAGGGCTCGTTCACATCTGGGAGTGGGGGTGGGGCGGTGGGGTGGATTTTCACCATATTTTGACTCAGGGAGCCAAGTCAAAATATGGTCAAAACCCGCCTGCCACGATGTCGCAGTCGCGGCTCACTCCACCCCGGAGTTGGCTCAAATGAATGGGCCGACGCCAGAGGTTGCGGCTGCCAGGAGGAAGCCGCGGCTCAGCGAACCGCAGAATCCGCCTGAAGAAAGGACAGCTCGCTAGTGGTCTTCATAGACCAACATTGTAAAAGGGCAAATTATGACGTGGATTCCGCTGTCAAAATCCTTTGGCCCTGTGTGAACTAGCCCTAACTCCACAAAACAAAAATTCCTACGCGTTTCATCAACAATGGGAATCCTCAGGGGCTCACAATTACTTTGCAGTAAAAATCGTTTTGCACTTTTTATTTTTGATTATCAATAAAAGTAAAGTTTTAAATATATTAGTTACCCTTGGAAAGTGCTTTTCCTGTCTGTGCCTTGAATAGAAGGGGTGACACCTGATTTTTCTCAGTGGGCCATTTATCTCTATTGTTCAGGTCCATCAGGGAATCCAAACGACAGAGACCTGGACTGCTGAAACAGCGGTTACCCGTGGATCCCATTGACTGCAATGGGGTCTGCAGAGTGTTTTCATACTGAAAGCGGCAAAGGGAAAAGTCCTTTGTGCATGACTTTTCTCTTCGCTGTTATTTTGTGCTCCCTCTGGTGCAGATGTGAACTTTGTCTTAAGTGTGTGGCCATCACAGACATCAGATTCTCTGCAGGTTTCACAGACTTTAGTTGTATCTGCCAAAGACCAACAGTTAAATATCTTAAAAATATGGCCGGCTTTAGCCAAACTGAAATTTGGCTCCCATGGTATACACCTTTGGGGGGAGCAAAAAGTCCATGAAATGATATGACATTCATTTTATTGGGACCGGAGTAATGCTCCATTTTCCTCATCTTGGTGCTGTAGGGATAAAGAACACCTGCTGCTGGAGTCATAGATTGCAGATGTTTTTTTTGGATTTTAGATTATCCAAAATGGACATCCTCAAGGACAACAATCCCTCATCTAATAGTCACCTCATTCACAGTATTGTAAACTTGTTCCTGAGGCTGTGGGAGCGTTCCATCTTCCTCACTGAACCTCCCCCATAATTGAACAGGTACAGTTTTGGGGGAGGTCCATTCAAACAGATCTCTTCTGCAAAGAGACAACGAGTAAAACATTACTTCATTATACATCATCCCATCCTAGGAATTTGGTTCAGAGCATACCTATCGGACACTTTTTAAGGACCAGAAGGATTTGTTCTTTTTTTTCAGTTAGCGTGATTTAGGCAGACGTTTCCACGAATGTGGTTATAAGGAATGATGGATACAGGAGGGCTTTAAACGAGCTATCACTACCCATCGTAGGGATACTTTGAAAACCGACTGAAGGACTCCAATCCTCAGAACCTTGTTCAGTTCATTACCATCTACTCCTCCAGAAGCTATGAGATGCAGCAAATTTTACATAAGTATTGGAATTTCCTGACTTTTAATCCTATTTTGCGCATTTACGTTAGCTCCAAACCAGCTATTAGTTACAGAAAATCTTGCAACCTAAGAGATACATTGGTTCGGAGTCATTATTCAGTTAATGTGCATCCTCATATTTTCGGTGTCCAAGGCCCCAAAGAGGGATGCAGGCTGTGTGGCGACTGCGTTTTCTGTCCTAATATTGAGGTAAACAGCGAATTTTGGAATTTATATAGATCACGTACCTTTCAGATTAAACATGTGCTTAACTGCCAATCTTTAGGTGTCATTTATTTTGCTCTTTGCTCTTGTAATCTGATATACTGTACATAGGCATAACATCTAGAGAACTGAGGGGAAGTGTGAGAGAACACGTCATTGGTATTCAAAATGCAAGTACATCCACGGATATACTATCTCTCAAAACTCTCCCTAAACACTTCAAATTGTTTCGTAACTGCGCCCCCTCTCTTCTACGGATACGAGCAATTGACCAAGTCGTGATCGGTTCAAGATCAGGAAATTTGCGTTAACAGCTTGCGTGGAAAAAGTATCTGCACTCTACATACAGTCCAACCCAAAGGTCTGAGCGACCTTTGGGTTGGACTGTATTTTACGCTCTATTTTTATAGTTTTTTTATAGTTTTTTTCTTTTTTCCATATTTAAATTTCATTACATAATTTTTTCCATTAATTATTCATTATTATTTATTTTTATCATTATTCTGTTTGTTATTATTAGTATATATTTGTCATCATATGAATTTTGTTCTCATACCAGTAGTATTTTTGGTCTAATTTTATATTGGCTCGTTTATTTCCTCTTTTTTATTCTTTATTGTTGTATTGTCAATTTTGTTCATTGTTTGTTCTACCTTTCTAGTCATTCACACCTAGAACATGTGGACAATCCGTTGTTGACATTTCATCTATAGTGAAGATCATTTTGTCAGTTTGCCCCTATCAGTCACTGTATGGCCTCATAAGGCAGCTGAAAACTCCACACTTTGTCACTGGGTCAAAGTAAGGCCTCCTCACGCTACTGAAACCTCCACACTGTTTCAAAGTGTGGCCTCCTAAGGCTGCTTCATTCTCCACATACTGCCACTGGGTCACTGTATGGCCTCCTAAGGCTGTTTCAATCTCCACACTCTGTCACTGGGTCACTGTTTGGCCTCATAAATCTACTGTCAACTCCACAGTCTGCACTGGGTCACTTTAGGGCTTCATTAGGCTGTTTAAATCTCCACACTCTGCCACTGGGTCACAACAAACATGTGGAGACTAAAAACAGGATATTTATATTGGTGAAGGACAGTCTTTGAATATGTATGATGTGCTAGGCTGTTATAGACACCATGCGATTTTGTAACACTGATACCACCCTTTCTACAACCCCAATTAGCAATGCCTGCAGCACTGCAACTACTAAGCTATCCTCCTGCTCAGCACAAGTCTTTCTGTACTAAGAAGGCAACACACACTCACTACATGGGAATTGCCCTGAAAGGTTTCAGTAATCTAATCTCCTATACAATAGCTGTAATGCTGGTAAGGTGTTGTGAGTAACCCCAGCATAACAGTATGTAAATGATAGGGATTAACACAAAGCAATAGATAAGGACTAAGGCAGACAAGTCCTTGCTCCTGCTTCAGTAGTCTAGTCTCCTATACAATAGCTGTAATGCTGGTAAGGTGTTGTGAGTTTAACCCCAGCATGACACTATGTAAATAATAGCAATAAACACTAAGTCCTCCCCTGGCTAGTTTACATAGAGCAACTCTGACCAGATAAGCAAACAAGGCCAGTGTGCTGCTCAATATAGGTAGGGATAAGAACCTGGCTAAAATTGCCTATTAGATATATAAACAAGCCCTTTCACTATCTATGTGTTTCACCCCCTAATTATTGGGGTTTATCAGGATTGTAGAAAGCTAAAAATCCAATGAATGGAAGCAGCTGGCACGCAGACTTTGCCGGCAGCCAGCCGCTTTACCCTCACCCCCCGGATGTAGTGTCGATGATTGTTTTCATACATTCTGATAAATGCTACGCTATTCGTACTTTTACGGGGAGAATAGTGCATCCAATGTACAAATTACAAGCAATGCACTTAATAGCGTAAACAACATAGTTACTGTTACAATTCTGATATCCTTTAATATTGAATACATTATTGGGGTCGTTATTGTGAAAACTGGTGGTTTTAACCACTTCAGTACCGGGCCAATTTTTGCTCCAGGACCAGACACATTTTAGGTTTATTTTGTATGTGCGGTTTTGAGGTCTGTAACATTTTTCTCATATGTCTCAGTCAACTAATTTTTGCATCTTTTTTTGCGGACACAGAGGGGTTTATTTTTATGTTGTTTTTATTTTCAAATGTGTTTTCTTTTTTTTTTTTTTATATCCGGGAAAATATAAACAAAATAGGAGGGAAATTGTGTCTGGTTTTCAATTTATTGTTATTTTTTTTATTTAATAACACAGAATGTCACTGAAAAACTCCATAATATAGTTTTTCCTCTCCGTTACGGTTATTTTTATTCTGTATGGCGTTGTCGGGGGTGGGGCTATAACCTTTAATAACGGCGTTTTATTAGCGTATTATTAATAAACATTACCTGTCATCTCTCTGGGAGCTCCGGCTGAAGTTATAGCCGGCTCCCAGCTTCAGTAGCTGCAGGATCTTGTGCAACTGCTGTCTTCTAACTGGACGTACAGGTACGTCCTGTCAGAACTAGGCAACCACTTCCCAGATGTATATACTCTATGGGCGGTCCAGAAGTGGTTAATAGCGAATTTACAAGTGTTGCAACGGGAAGAGTCACACCCGAAAAAGCCTGTTATATTCAACCATGAGTTTGGATTTGTTTTGAGTGGATTTGAAATAAATAAACTGGGGCGGCTTTTCCATAGTTTCAATGTTAAGAGAAAGTCCGCAGAGGAAAACTCTGTGAACTTTCTCTTAAAAGCGCTGCAGAAAGAACCGCAATGCATTCACGCAGCGGTTCTTCCCGCAGCACTTTAGTGCTACGGATTCGGCCCGTGGGGCCTTAGCCTTAAGGCGTCTCGAAGAAATTTACCTTTGCGTGCCACAAAGTTAATACCAGAGTCCAGTATTTTACTTGTAATATTGTCTGTTTGCAAGATTGGTAAGTTGCATTTAATGATCTGTTTAATACAGTGAAATCGGGGACTGTATGGAGTGGAAAAGGTAACAGGAGGGATTCGTTTTTTCTCTACAGTCCGTGCATTATCTGCTAACAAATCCAGATGGTTTTTTGAATGAACTATGTTGATGGCTCTGTCAAGAGTCCATTGAGGATATCCTCATCTGGTTAATCTTTTGCACGATTATTTAGATTGTTTTAAGAATTCTCCTCATCTGAGTACGCTCTTTTCGTGCGGGTGAGTTCTTCAACTGGGACAGATTGTACGGTATGTTTCGGATGATTGGAATGACAAAAAATATATGATTCCTCCCACCACGCCATAAATAAATTGGCGAGGGAGGAGGAAAAGGGCGTCCCCATCAGGGCACCCCGCAGCTGCAAAAAAATTTCTGGTCAAAATTAAAATAATTATGAGTCAACAGAAAATGACTTAAATAATAAATTCACGTAATTCCTCTTAGTAGGAGCTGCAGCAGTAGAGATGATGGGATAGAGCTACCAGCGCCTGCTCGTGAGGAATAGATGAATAAAGAGAATTTATATCACAACATACCCATGAACAAGCAGACAGCCACAAAAAATTGTTGAATGTTTGAAGTACAGCCTTTGAGTCTCTGATTTACCCAGGTATGCGAAAAACAAGAGGTTGAAGAAGACCACCTACCCATGTACATAGATGTTCTGAAAAGGGGCCTATTTCTGCAATAATATGATGAAAGGGAGGGTTTTTAATATCTTTGTGTGTTTTGGGGACCCCATGAGAGATGGGAATAATGGGGAATTTGTTTATAGTTTGGAGGTAGGAATGATTCCAAAATAGACTCCCTTTGAAACTAACTTCTCCAACAGAGCAGAAAACTGTTTAGTTGGATCTGTATCTAGTTTACGATAGGTAGCAGCATCATTAAGTGCCAGCATACAACCCCTTGTGTATTGTTCTTGATCCATGACCACCACCTTACCATCTTTGTCTGCTTATTTTAATTATAATTTTTTTATTTGTCTGTAATTCTGTTAATGCTTGGCGTTCTTTAAACGAAAGATTAGAATGAAAATTGGATTTACTCAAAGATTCCTTGAGTTTCTTACGATCTTCTTCTACGTTTGTTTGACAAAGGTGGTAAGATGGGGCAGGGGATTGTAACGGGTAGTATTGTGAATTTTGACTGGCAATTTGTACTGAGTGAATGTCTCTAATAGGTTTATGGTCACTAGAGTAAGCCAGATCCATCAGTTCCAGAATAGCTGTTTGTTCTGTCACTTCTAGACCTGTAAACTCATTACTTACCCTTTCCCTATTGGCTCCTTGTTTTACATGTACTGGGTCATGGTCTTTACTAATTTTATCCCGCTCAAAGAAATGTCTTTTGACAGTTATGAGTCTGGTGAATTTGTTTACGTCCATTAGAAATTTGCCGTATGCAAAAAATTTAACCCTTTAGAAAGAACTTTGTGGTGATGTAAAGAAAGATGAAACGACGATATATTTATAACATTGATAAATGTAATGATTATTCAGCTCACCGTATAGAAATGATTAAACAAAAGTCCTGGAAGCACGGCATACGGGTGGACTCCAGCCCGTCTTGGTACAAGTCAGAAGCAGGTAAATGAAGCCAGCTGTATCCAGATAGATGAAGAGTCCGCGGTAATTAAAATTTAACTTTTATTATAAATAAATAAAAAAGTTACATGGTAACCATGATGTCAAATCTTGTATTGAAAGCATTGACATTATCATTGATGCCTGAACTGCCTGAACTGGTAGATGAGTCCATATGTGTAGTAATGCAGGATGTACTTTGATTATCATTTAATAAGCCTGGATTTTATAGGGCTGTGACATCACAGGGGCTGCTTAGCTGCTGCTTAGCTGCACACTGGCATTGTGGGTGATCCCACTTTCCCAGAGTTCCCTTGTTCTAATAAGTACAACGGCCATTTTATTAAAAATGCGATTCAATTCAACGAAATGTGAAGAAATCCCGATTCTAGGCGAATTCAAGATTTCTTGAAATTCAAATCAAATTCCACTGCAGAATTGATTCACTCATCTCTAGAAGCTGATGTTATGGACACAGGGAGGAGGCCATGAATTTCACCACCTACACCAGCCCACTCTGCCACTGGATCACTGTATGGCCTTTTAAGGCTGGTGCAGCCCCCACACTCTGCTACTGTGTCACTGTATGGCCTCATAAGGCTACTGCAACCTCCAAACTCTGCCACTGGGTCACTGTATTGCCTAATAAGACTGCTGCAACCTCCAAACTCTGCCACTTGGATACTATATGGCTTCATAATGTCTGTAAGTCACTCATGTCCTCCACAATGGTCTCTGAGCCAGGAGCCTGACAGCTCACAACTGCAGCTCCCACCATACTCTCCTCATCGCTAATTGCCCACCTACTGGAGGAAGCAGCTGATGTGTCCGCCAGATCTTGACTGGGCACTAGCTGCTGACTGTCCTGTAGTAGGTCATCCCCACACATAGAGTATTTCTCTAACTGAGGAAGCAAAAATTTACAGAAGAAGGTTGAGGACACGTGAGGGTACAGGTCCTGTTCCCAGGCCATGCCAACTAAGGGTTGTGTCTGATAAACCCATTGATTCTTCACTGAGGGTGTCTGATGTGACTTGGGATAAAGTGGATAACCTAGTCAACCAGTCTACAACTGTTGGGTTGCTGGTCAAGACATAACCGCTACTTGTCACTGGGTGCTTAGGCCTCTGTAAGTGACCCCTGATGCCACGCCCACTTACTCTTCTGTGACTTGTGCCTGCACCAGAAATATTTAGTCCTGTGGCTCTCCCCTGTGCATGGCCTGCTGCTTCTCTGTCTGATATACTGTTAGACCAAGAATTGTAATTGCAAAGGAAATTAATACAGGGCAAAAAGGAGTGTAATTTTTTACATTGAATTGAATAAGCCCCTTATTTCTACATTGAAGAGAATAAGACCCTTATTCCTTTCCCCACTAATGAATACCTTAAAAAAAGGCATAGATTATTGGATAAGAATTATGATTTATTTTTTTTTGCCAGTACTGTACCTCAAAATGGCCTGTAATTTTCAACTTGAAACAGAACGGCGAATATGCCCCATATCTTTTTCCCACTAATAAACACCTTTAAATAAGTGATAGAAATACCGCTAACTGCAGAGATTAGTGGCTAAGAATTATTGATTTTTGCCATGACTGTATTGACAAATAGCCTGTAAATCTATACTCTGAACACAATGGCATATATGACACAAATTTATTTCCCTACTAATAAATGCTTTTAAAAAGGCATGAGAACAGATGAGTGCAGGTATTAATGGATGATAATTCAGTTTTTTCCTGTACTGCAATGTAACAGGCTTGTTGTGTTTCACCTTGAACACATAGATATGAGTAATGAGCAGCAGTATAACGGCAGTGAGCGCTGCACTGTATATTAGGATTCTTGCTGTTAATGATGCCGCAACCACCCCATATTGTTGTTTGATTTTCTCCCTATAGTTTCCCTACACTTGTAATTCTCTTTCCCTGAACTTCTTTACGTTTCCTATCACTGCCTCTAGCTCTTGCTAATGTCTGTCCCTGCTGTCAAAACAATGTGAAATGACTGTACCTAAAATGTCCACTGGTTTTTATAGGGCTGTGACATCACAGGAGTAGCTGGCTGCTGCTTAGCTGCTCACTTGAAATTGTGGGTTGTTGGGGGAACACCCCGGGGACACATGCTGTAGGTTCCAAATTAAAACAAAATGGTTGCTGAGCTCGGGGAACCCAATGCCACACATACTCAAGGTTGTATATCAAAGTGTTCTGACATTTATTACATGTTACTTAGCTTTTATAGAGGAATAATGGCTGTATGCTAATTTAGGCATAACAAACTACATCACATAAAAATATGAGTTATCATTGGTCAGAGTATATAATGGGCATTTAAAAATGATAAATACGTGCATAAGCAATACGTGAGTTAACACATGGTTGTCCTTGTCATCCATTTTAATTTTATGAAAGTATTTGCACAAAACACTAAAATGCTCTTGTCCTTGATCTTTAGAACTGGTTTAGACTGATCTTTTATCTAATGGACATTCTGTATTTGTTATGAGAAACTAAGTAACAGTTATGAGAAACTCAGAAACATTCCAACTTTTTCCTAAATGTAAGAAAGCACAATTGTAAGTTTCTCACAATAGCTGCATCAGAGAGACACAACATTAGTGAAAGCAAGATGGAATATACGCAGACAAGATGGCGGAAAGCTAATCTCTCTTTTTACACAGATATTATTCTCCTTACAGGGTGATCCTGCTGTCCCAGAGTTCCCTGTCCATTGTTCTAACATGTACAGCGGCCATTTTATTTTTTAAAAATGTGATTTAATACAATGAATTGTTAAGAAATCTTGACTCTAGGTGAATTGGAGGTTTCCTGAAATTCGGATCAACTTCTGCTTCTGCAGAATTGATTCACTCACCCCTAGAAGCTGATGTCATGGATACAAGGAGGAGGCTGTGAAGTTTATAAATGTCATGATGTAAGAAGTGCAGAGGTAGCAATCACTATAGGGCCCTGGTGCCAAAGGGGAGTCAACGGCCTCTCAAAAATTTAAGCACCAGTATTACAGGTAGTACATGGTGGGGCCAATAAGCTTTATATTACACCTCTTGCCATTCCAGCTGTCAGATCCCGACAATTACATATTGATGACCCATCCTAAGAATAAAGTCACAAATATTCAAGCCCCAATAAAGTTTTTTGCTATATACATAGAATATGGTTATTGATGGAGTGATGGAACAGAAAGTGTTTTTATAGTAGGGTAGTAGTGCAGGAGGCTTATAGGAATGTAGTGGGGTAAGTGATAAGAGTTTTGTACAATAAAGACAGAAGAATATTCAAATTTACAGGAATTTTATTACAAACCAATTGAATAAAAAAAAAAAAAAACACTGAAAAATCTAAGTATGTACCTTTGAAAAGAACCATCTTGTGTTATACTAGGAAATTTCATATTTTGATTGAAACAAAGACTTTGGATGGATTCTGACACATAATTAAAAAAAATACAGATTTTTTTTTTTCATTTTAACCCTCAGTATAGTGACATTTCTGCCAACCGTAATACTGAAATACAAAGTTATGTTAAAAAAGGTAAAAATTCATCCAAGTAAACACTGAAACATACAATAGTTTGGCAACAAACATTCAAATATGTCTAAGTAAGCAGTGTCTATAAGGAAGCTACATATATGTTGTCTTATGTTGTACAGGATATTTGCTGGATAACGTGCAGTGATTGCGTGACTAGATGAAGCTATATATCAATAAAGTCCTATGAAGTACAGAGAAATATAAACAGAAACTGTAGCGTGTAGCTATGAAGGATCAGAGCAATAGACATTTATAGCAGTAGTGTGAATGTCCCCATTTGTCAGCAAAGCGCCTTCAGGAATTGTGTGTTCTTTGTAGACATGAACGGAATGGATAAGTGCAGTCAAGATAACCCAAAAAAAAGCACTCAAGGAACAGGATGGGCTCATTGACTCTCCCTAATTATCAGAGAAAAGAACATCTTCATGTTCGGCCTCCTCAGCTTTACAGATTTCTCTCCAGGAGCTGTGTAGCTACATGTGCCAGAATCTCTAATTTGCTGAGGGTTTCACTGTCAGGAGGAAGAGTGATAGAACCAGCAAGAGCAGAAGATGAAGCAGTAGCATCCAAAGAAGATGGTGGAGGATAGAGAGACCGAGGGGGAGTGATAAGCAAAGGTGGAGAGCTAGCCAAAGGAGGAGGGATAGAGGAAGCAGGAGAGACAGGTGGAGGATGAGGAGAAGATGTAGACAGAGTAGGACATATAGTTGAATTAGGAGAGCTAGATGGGGAAGATGGACGGGGAGTTTCCACAAAATCTTCTGAGCAGCGAGGTCGCTTCTTGGGCTGCTGTGAAGATGTGCTGTCTTCTTTATTGTGGTCTTGTGATCTTGAGGAGTTCTGCGTGGGGTTGCTTGTTGCGTTTCCAAATATACTTGGAACATGAGCAGGATAGTGAGGGGTCCTGTTTCCCCTTTGCAAATTTCTGCATTGATTAGGGTCTATTCCAGCCTCACGGAGCATGTCTGGTAAGATCCTACGACGAGCATTGATAAACCAGTATTCTACCTACAGGTGAAGGAAGAAATAAATCAGTCATATTATTACATGTCCAAGCAAGATTATATAAACAATATATATATTATATAATGTATTCTGTAAGAAATATAAGCCCAAATCAGCTTGTAGTATTTTTTTATTTTTATTTTTAGATTTGCCTGTTTCGTTATGGCTAAGATCTATGTATTATACAGTATGTATGTTTTAGGAGGGTTCAGACGACCCCACTTTTAGCCAACCCACTGGGGAAAGATTAGTACAACGGGTCGCCCTCTGCTCAACATCACCTACCATTAGCAAAGAACACAGTCATGTGACAAAACCTTTTAGATCAATAATTTGCTGTAGAAATATCAGCTTCCTGCCACACCATTATAAAATGTGAACATGGCCTTTACTGCCAACAGCTAAAGAGAGGGAAATCCCTCCAGAAAACAAGCCCTCATCCTAAACAAGTGGCTTCTGATAGGAAGACTCAGAACTGCTATATGACAGCACAAATAAGTGTATACACTATGTATTTCTAGTGGTCAGTGTTGGAATTCTGTAAGGTGTGTGTGTGACCTGAGATATAGCGCGGCCCGCAATTTATGGTAAGTGTTATAGGACAAAAACTTTTAGAATTTTACCTGTAACAATGTGAGTCCAGTTATTTGTTCCAATATGTCTTTTTCTTCGTTTGTAGGATAAGGATTGAGCATGTGGTGACTTAGCCAGTCACGAAGAACTTTCACAGCCTCTTTGGGCAGATTTCCTCTGCGCCTCCTTTTGGCAGGTGGTGATTGTCCATTACTGCTTTCTTCTTCTTCTAAAACATTTGTGCTGCTTTCTGATTTTGCTTCAGATTTTCTCTTTCTTTGTCCAGTAGGTTGACTATTCTTGCTACTCTCTCCTCCATCTGAATTATTGCTTGTGCTTTCTCTTTCAGATTCATTACTTAAATGATCGGTCTGATCCTCCTCCTTCTTGACCGATTCTGTAATACAAGACAAGGGGAGTCAAACAATGGTACAAATCCACATATAATAGCATTTATGATGTTTATGTGTAATATTCTCTGAATAATAATATATATATTAGGAAAGGTTATTACTAAGTGCTGCACATGATGGGTTAGATAAGGGAGGAAAAAATAAAAAAACTAATAATAATAGTAATAACAATAAATATAAACAGCAATAATTATGAAAATATATATTAAAAATATAGATCATAACAATTATAAGATAGATAGCTAGATAGATAGATAGATAGATAGATAGATAGATAGATAGATAGATAGATAAATAGGGACCATAACAATTCTAAAAAAAAAAAAATGTATAAAAATATTAACCAGAACAATTCTAAAAAAAACAAGTTGATGTGGGAATGTGTAGATCAGAGGTACTGTGCTTGGTGGTAAAGTGAGAACAATCAACATACTTAAAAAGGTTGTCTGCTCCACTTGTGGTATTGAGGAGTTCTGCGTGGGGTTGCTTGTAGTGTTTTCCAATGCACTTGGAACAGTGTTAGAAGAATGAGGGGTCATGTTTCCCCTTTGCAAATTTCTGCATTGATCAGGGTCTATTCCAGCTGCACGAAGCATGTCTGGCAAGATCCTTCGACGAGCATTGATAAACCAGTTGTTAATCTACAGACGAAGAGAGAAAAGAAATCAGTCAAATTATTACATGTCCAAGCAATATTATATTTTTTCAACTGTCAAAAAAACTATTCATGCCGTAAAATAGTTGCCAGATTAAAATTCATCCCCACTCCCACACACATTGCACCACTCTTACCCTTACATTTTGTCTGGTATTGCAGCACAGCTCCATTCACTGTAATGAGGCCAATCTGCAATACCAGATACAGGCTGATGACAAGAGTGGAGCTATTTAGGGGTTGTGTTTGTATTCACTTTTTACCTGCTCTCCATAGAAGGATATGGAAACAGTAAAAGAAATAAATAAACCAAAATGACGCTGCTTTTTTTTTCTCTAGATTTGCCTGTTTCGTTATGGCTAAGATCTATGTATTATACAGTATGTATGTATGTTTTAGAAGGGTTCAGATGACCCCACTTTTAGCCACTCCACTGGGGAAAGATTAGTACAACAGGTCGCCCTCTGCACAACATCACCTACCATTAGCAAAGAACACAATCATGTGACAAAACCTTTTGGATCAATAATTTTCTGTAGAAATATCGGCTTCCTGCCACACCATTATAAAATGTGAACATGGCCTTTACTGCCAACAGGTAAAGAGAGGGAAATCCCTCCAGAAAACAAGCCCTCATCCTAAACAAGTGGCTTCTGATAGGAAGACTCAGAACTGCTATATGACAGCACAAATAAGTGTATACACAATGTATTTTTAGTGGTCAGTGTTGGAATTCTGTAAGGTGTGTGTGTGACCTGAGATATAGCGCGGCCCGCAATATATGGTAAGTGTTATAGGACAAAAACTTTTAGAATTTTACCTGCAACAATGTGAGTCCAGTTTGTTGTACAAAAATTCCTTTTTCTTCTTCAGTAGGATAGGCATTGAGCATATGGTGACTTAGCCAGTCATGAAGAACTTTCACAGCCTCTTTGGGCAGATTTCCTCTGCGCCTCCTTGTGGCAGGTGGTGATTGTCCATTACTGCTTTCTTCTCTTTCTAAGGGAATTTTGCTGCTTTCTCCTTCAGTCTGATCCTCCTCCTTCCTGACTGGTTCTGTAATGCAAAACAAGGGGAGGTCACAAACAATGGTACAAATCTATATATAATAGCATTTCTGATGTTTATGTGTAATATCATCTAAATAATAATATATGTATTAGGAAAGGTTATTACTTGGTGCTGCACATGACGGGTCAGTTTAGGGTGGAAAAATAAAAAACTAATATTATATATATGTATATACCATTATAAATATATATAAATAAATATATAGATTTATATAAAATTATGTAAAAATATAGACCATAACAATTATAAAAAATAATATAAAAATATAGAGCATTACAATTGTAATATATAGATAACCATAATTTAAAAAAAAAATACATATTAATATATTTCTATAAAAAAATGTTAACCAGAACAATTATAAAAAAAAATTAAAAAAATAAAAACACCTGAGAGGTGTGAACACTGCAGTAGTTGAATGCATCCCTCAAAATGGCTCCCTCCTGGGAGTGTATGGGGCTATGTGTACACATAAGTGGTCTTTGCATGCAAGTAGTCAGTAACATTGTTGTATACCCTGAGAAGAGATCTTTTCACCTTCCCTATTATTAGCATATTCCTCTTCTGACCTTTCCTCATTTACAGCACCCCCTCCCCCATACCAAATAGTGATAGTAACTTAAATAATTTGCCCAGTTTGGACATATAAAATCTATTTCTACAAGTATATAAAAGAAATGAACCATGCAATATTTTATTTCATGTTGCAGGATAAATAGGTCTGGTTAGTATTAGATTTCCAATAGCTCTTAGTATATATAAATTATAAATATTGGTTATATAAAATTTCTAAAAATATAGAGATTTAAAAAAATGTACAAAAATAGTTGTTCAGCTCTTATAAAAGAAAATATCTATTCTATGCTAAACATACACTCTGTAACAGACAACACACAGGTATTGTGGGGACATTAGGGACCCTTGTAATAAAAGGGTGGATATGGATAGATACTATCGGCCAAATCAGACCAAAAGGGAGAGTAGAGAGTCATATACATTAGATTGACAACAGATCACATCACAAATGTCAGCAATACATTAATAAAGGAACATAAGGTTTTGCCTATCCATAGGACATGGAATAAGTGTGTAATGGCAGGGGGACCCCTGATCATGAGGACAAGCATGTAAATGGGGAGAATGATCCAGTATGTACAGTAAGGAAGGAAAAGAAAATAAGAAAAATACATTGTAATTTGTAGGACAAACCACATTAAAGTATAAAACTGGACATATAATAAGCAGAATAAAATGCATACATCTTTCTATACAGCACAACAGTCAAAATGTCCACATATAATGTACAGTCCAAGAGATACAATAAGGCAAAGTTTAGGGAAAAAAACACATGTGGACAGACAGTACAAGCACATCGTCCAGCACAACAGTCCCAAAAACCCATTATCACCCCCTCTCTGCACTATGGAGGTCATCCATGTTATAGGCTCCCTTATAATACTTAAGGTGGAGTTTTTTCATTGTGTGGTTTTGCTCACACTGTGCATCAAGCAGATGATCGCCAATGCTTAGCTTAGATAATTTGCAGAATAACAGATAAAGTGCAAAAAAAAAAAAAATCACCCAAAAACAAAAATCTCCCTTACAGATCAGAGTGACAGATTACGGAGTGTCCCTTTAATCATCATAGTAAGATACATAAAGCCAAAGACTTACTTTCAGATTTGTAGCTCATGATGATTCCTCTGTGGTCCTTCAGTCCAGGTGAGCAGAGACGTCTGTCTTACAAACAGATGTTCAATGTTCTACTGACTGTTGGAGACATTCTGGGACAGGTATAGTGAATTTTTGGGGCGGAGCATCGCAGTGATTGGTCGCCCTGGCTAGAAGTGGACAAGGTGTTAATTAATTTCCATCAGGTTTCTGTCACTTGTTGTCCAATGAATGAAACTTCTATTCTTATTTAACTAACCCTATTATAGCCGAAGTGAATACACTTAACCCCTCGTTTGCTGGTTCTGTACATGAAATGATGTCTCAGCACATCTAAGAGGCTTCCCAGCAAATTGTCTATCATCTATGGGTTCCGATAATTGTCACATTGCTTTGTCCCATGGCTGTCTGGGCTTTTAAATACTTGCCATGTGTAATTTTTGACAATTCTGTCAATCCTGTTTATTTAACAGCACAAATGTGTTTTCTTTTGAAAATGATCTTTACCAACAATGCAGAGGGACCGCGATGGGCATGAAATTTGTGCCAAGCTTTGCAAATATTTAAAAGGACAAATTTGAAAAGGATTTTAATTACTCCAAACATAAATGGATAGAAAACATTGTATTCTATGTAGGTTAAATAGACAACCTACTTTTCATATAATAATAATAATAATAATAATAATAAATTGTATTTATATAGCGCCAACATATTCCGCCGCGCTGTACAATTTGTAGGGTTCAAATACAGACAGAAAGATACATTACAAAGAAAGTCATTTCACACAATGGGACTGAGGGCCCTGCTCGCAAGAGCTTACAATCTATGAGGTAGAGGGGGTGACACAAGAGGTAGTGGGGGGTGGAAAAACACCCCTGAGGCCTTGTCTGAATTTACTATTCACTTGAATACAAATAACTGAGGACTCTCATTTACAAGTAGTAATTCAAAGTCACAGCTCGAATATTTAGATCTAGTTCTTAGTTCACATAACAATAGAATCACTACCAAGACTTCTTTCAAAAAAGTGGATGGGAATAGCCTACTTGATTTCTATAGCGATCATTATCCTAAATTTTTAGTCCAATGTTTCTTGTTCCCAGTTCAAACGACTGAGAAGAAACTGTTCATAAAGAAAGATTTTGAGGATCAGAGTAAAGTTATGAGTAAAAGGTTTTTGGTGAAAAGATACCCCCTGTGAAATCATTAGAGAAGCCTAAATTAGGGCATAAAATTTGACCCAAGCAGAATGCTTGGCCCTCAGACCCACAAATAAAAGCCAAAAAGAAAACCAAGAATGTTGGCAAATGAACTTCTTTACAATTTATAATAGATCCCACGGAGTGATAAAAGATATCTTAAAACAACATTGGTGCATACTCCGGAATGATCCAGTTCTAGCAAAATTTTACCAAAAGAACCAGCCATTACATTCCGTACAGCCAGGACGATAAAAAACATCCTGGCTCCTAGTAAACTCCAGACGCCCAAAAAAACAAATACTCTTCGTCCATTATCAACTGATACTGGCGGAACCAGAAAAGGCGTATACAGATGTGGCAAAATACGGTGTAAATGTTGTCTGTTCATTTGTCACAATACCTTATGTTTTAAAAGTAACAGTACAGGGAAAATGTATCCAATCAAACAATATTTTTCTTGTGAGACAGATTTTGTAGTATATCTTATCACATGTGACTGCGGTTTACAATATGTAGGGCGAACTACGATATCATTAAGAAGCAGGATCAATGACCACAGATTTAATGTCTCCAAAGGATACCAGAAACACAGTCTATCCAAGAACGCATCTGAAGTGTATCATTGTAATTTTAAACATTTTCATGTTATTCCAATTGAACAAATCCCTTTCTACACGTCTAATCGGTTTGAAAAACTAAGGAAAAGGGAAATGTTTTGGATTTTTAAACAAACTAGTAACCCATTAACTATGTACATATATATATATATATATATACAGGGTGTCCCAAAAAAAATGTATACACACCTTAAATAATTGTAAATTTGGGGTTTATTATAATTTGAATAATTTTCAACATGTAAAAGAATTTACAAATATCATTCTATTGTCTTGTTATTGCGTGTTCTCAAACTCAGTTTAATGGGCTCAGTCTGTAAAGAAAGAACAAATAATTGAGTTATCAGCTGCTAAAATGTGTATACATATATATATGAAAGAACTCTTGTTATAAAAACATCAGCTTCTAGTACTTTTAGTCCTTCAAACCTATCATTTTAGTTACATTACATAGAAGTATATGGTTATAAAATTTAATTAATTAGACTAATTTACAATGATGAGCTCAATTTTATCTTTTTAAAGAAAAACATTGGTTTTTATTAGTAGTATTGCCCTGTAATAAGATTGCCCTTCACCAATACTGAAGGGCACTTATGTATTTGATATATACCTGACTTAGTTATTGTATTTTTAACTTATTTTTTCATATCACACTCCTGATGAACTGGGCTTTAGTTTTGGGCTCAGTGAAATGCGTTGAGAGGAATGGGGACTTAGTGTTGGCCCGTACTGGGATGTATTTTGGTATGGAAGGATTGAGCAGACTGTCGGGCATTTACTGCTTTTTGAAGGCATCTGTGTAGTTATCCTTCCCCAACAAAATAAGTGTGTGTGTGTGTGTGTGTGTGGGGGGGGGAGTTATTACTCACTCATCCCCAGTATTGCTCTTTCGTATAATATGTGCTATACTCCTTGAATGGGCCAATTATAGTATTATACAGGCACTATTATAGCCTACAGCAGAGACTACGTTTTTTAGTGGAAACTGTGGCAGAGCACAATACTGTAACAACTAAGTGTCAGCTTGCTTTCATATTGTATCTGATCCACTAATTATCCTGTTGTGGTGTAAACAAATCGCACTTTTGTGTAACACTGACCTTTATTTACATTGTTATCCCTGAAATACCGGACCTTGCATAACAAAAAGTGAACAAGTGTGGATCAGTGTAACAAAGGTTATCACTGTTTTATAGGTCTTTTTGTAACATTAGTATACAGGGAGTTTTCTGTATGTATAGACAAGAACTATCCCTAGACTTAGGGATTAGCTGTATGTAATGAAGAAAATCTTCTCTTTCCCTACATTTGGTCTGCAAGGATAAACTTAACATCAATCTGGCCTTATCTTTTTAATATTTACATGGGTTTTTATATGATCATCAATAAAGGTTAGGTTTTATTTTATATTTTTTGTATCCTTGCCATTGGAATTTGGAAATAATCCTTTGTGTGAAAGCCTGCACTGAAATCCACTTTTGCCCCTTTTTCTCTTTTGGCATTAAGAAATCCTCATGGCTTCTAGTTGTGAGTTTGGGGGAGTTTAGATGTAATACAGCTGGAGGGGGAGGTCACTTCATAGTCTTCAAAACCCTACCGATCTGCTGGTATAGGTCTCAGGTGCTATAAAGCATAGAAGTGTGGTTCTGCTGTGATATGAAACCACGGATCTTGGATAATACACAAAGGAAAGTTTGCACATGTGGCCAGAGCATATCTTATTGATATATTGATTTAGAATAATATGACATTGTGTAAAGTCTTCTCTTGCTCTAGTATCTGAGTCAGACTGAGCGTTCCCACACTGGAAACAATGTGAATAAAAATGCTAATAAACTACCATAGCACATAAGGCCATCCACCTTCAGTAATTCACCTTTTCTATAGCCAAAGGCAACATTTTGTTGCATCCCAACCCCTCACTGTTCCTTGACAATGTGACAGAATAAAAAAAAAAAACCTCATGTCAAATAGAACATTATTATGTTAAGAGGACAAAAAAAGGTTTCCAAACATTCATGCTTCATGTTGTTCTATTGTACTTACCTGTTATGAGTCTTCTGGAGTATTTCATGGTAATGAGTTGCAAATTTACTTTTGTTTTCAGAAGCCAGACTCTGCTCCATGTGAATTACGGTTTATTTACATGATTTATTCAGACACAATGGATTTCAACACTTGCTTAGCATGATATGCACTTTGTGTAATTCAGCTTGACCTGCTCTTACACCAAAATTAACAAAATTATAAAATAAAAGCAAAAACTTAAAGTTTTATCATCTTTCTATCATTATGCACTCAACCATATTTTTTTTCAGTATAGATCTGTAATTGCAGATAGTATATGAACCTATTTATTTCTATAGCACCATAGTTTTTACAGATAGGTGTCTGGGCCGTAGAAACCCTCTGTAAAATATGGAGCAGGGGGTATTTCTGTCTGTATTGGCTGCACAGATAAACAGACAAATCTATATGATCATCAGGGGTGTAACTTGCAGGGGTGCAGAGGTTACCCACTGCTCACCCCTGTAAGTTAAACTCAGAAAAATCCACCGCTCAAATTCAGTAGTGGGCACGTCTCATGTGGATGTAGCTTAAAGGGGCTGTCTCATAACAAGGATCCTATCTATACTGCTAGTTTATGTGGATATAAGACTTTTCCTAAATACATTGGTTTATCAAAATTGCTTGTGTGGACTACACTTTCTGGGTTACCCCTACTAGATCGCGTCTGACGAAGGTCATAACACTGAAACGTTATCCTTAGATCTAGTTTTGCCTACATACCAGTTCTATGCCTTATGTCCATGGTGTATCAACTGTAATGTATTTTTCACTGCTTCAATAAAAACATTTTTTTGCATCATATCCTAACAAGTGTGCATAGCAGAATCTTCCTATATGTATGGCCTCATAAGGGCACAGCAATCTCTACACTCTGCCCCTAGGTGTATGGCCTTATAAGGCTGATGCAATCTCCAAATTCTACTACTGTGTCACTGTTTAACCTCCTCACTTTACTGCTGCTTTCTTTCTGCCACTGGGTAATTGAATAGACTAATAAGGCTGCTGCAACATAAACAATCTGCCGCTAAGTCACTGTATGGCCTCATAAAGTTACTGCAAACTCCACACTCTGCCACTGGGTCAGTGTATGGCTGCAATCTAAACATTCTGTCACTGTATGGCCTCTTCACACTTCTGCTGCCACTGCACTCTGCCACTGGATCACTGTATGGCTTCAGGCAGCTGCAACTTCCATGCTCTGCTACTGGGTCACTGTATGGCCTCATAGGGCTACTGCAACTTCCAAACTCTCCCACTGGGTCACTGTATGGACTTATTAGGCTGCTTCAACCTCCTCACACTGCTGCATTTCCCCCACTCTGCCACTGGGTCAATGTGTGGCTTCATAAGGTTTCTGCCACATCCTCACTCTGCAAATGGAAAACTGTATGGCCTCATAAGGTTGCCGTTAACTCCATGCTCTGCCACTGGGTCAATGTATAGCCTCGTAAGGCAATAGCAACTTCCACATTCTGCCACTAGGTGTATGGCCTCATAAGTCTGTTGCAATCTCCACATTCTGCCACTCTGTCACTGCTCACCCTCCTCCCTCTACTCCTGCCTTCTCTTTCTGCCACTGGGTAAATTTTTGGCCTCATAAGGCTGCTATAACATTCACAATCTTCCACTGAGTCACTGTATGGCCTACTTATGCTGCTGCAACCTCCACACTCTGCCACTGGGTCAATGTTTAGCCTCATAAGGCTACTGCCAAATCCACACTATGCCACTGTGTCGATGTATGGCCTCATACTAATGTTTCAATCTCCACACTTTACAACTGAGTCACTATTTGGCCTCCTTGCGCTATTGCAAGCTCCACAAGCCTGACGAAGTGCACTAAGCACGAAACGATCGTCGCTGTTTGTTTCTTTGCATCATTCTGTCTTCTGTACCCCGATGGTCAAGGTTTGACCCTTTTTTTAAAGAGGATGAAATAAAAACGAATGTTTTATGTATCCCGTGGCCGGTGAGTGCCCTGTTTTCTACATTTCACAAGCTCCACACTCTGCCCCTGAGTCAATGTTTAGCCTCATAAGGCTACTGACAACTCCACACTCTGTCACTGGGTCACTGTATGGCCTCCTCATGCTACTGCAGCCTGCACACTCTGCCACTGGGTCAATGTTCAGCCTCATAAGGCTACAGCAATCTCCACACTCTGCCACAGGGTTACTGTAAGGCTTCATAAGGCGGTTACAATATAAACATTCTGCCGCTGGGTCACTGTATGGCCTCAAAAAAACTGCTTCAACCTTCACACTATGCCACTGGGTCAATGTATGGCCTCCTCACACTGCTGCAATCTTCACACTCTGCCTCTGAGTCACTGTATGGCTTCATAAGGATGCTGCAATCTCCCCGCTCTGTCACTGGGTCACTTTTTGGCCTCATAAGGTTTCTGCCACATACTCACTCTACAACTGTTTATCTCTATGAGCTCAAAAGGCTACTGCCCACTCCACATTCTGCCATTCCACTGGGTCACTGTATGGCTTCATATAGCTGCTTCCACCTCCACACTCTGCCATTGGGTCACTATGTGGCCTCCTTATGCTACTTTAACCTCCACACTCTGTCATCTTCATATATCTGCCGATGGGTCAGTGTATAAGCCTCATAATGCAATAGCAATCTCCAAAATCTGCCACTGGGTTACTTTATGGATTCATAAGTCTGCTGCATTTTAAGCATTCTGCCGCTGGGTCACTGTATGGCTTTTTCACGCTACTACTGCCATCCTACTCTGCCAATGGGTCACTGTAAGGCTTCAGGCTGCTGTAACCTCCACATTCTTCTTCTTGGTCTTTGTATGGCCTCATAAATCTGCTGCAGCTTGCACACTCTGCCACTGGGTCAATATATGACCTTCTTACACAGCTGCATTTTCCACACTCAGCTACTGGGTTAATGTATGACCTCATAAGGATGCTGAAATCTCCCATCTCTGCCAGTGGATCACTGTATGGCTTCATATAGCTTCTGTCATATCCTCACTCTAAAACTGGGTAACTCTATGGCCTCTTAAGGCTACTGCCATTTCAATGCTCTGCCACTGGGTCACTGTATGGCCTCATAAGGCTTCTGCCACATCCTCAGTCTGCAAATGGGTAACTTTGTGGCCTTATAAGGCTGTTGCCACTTCCACTCTCTGCCACTGGGTCACTGTATGGCCTCATAAGGCCACAGCAACCTGTACACTCTGCCACTAGGTATATGGCCTCATAAAGCTGATGCAATTTCCACATTTTGCCACTGTGTCGCTGTTTACCTCCCTTACTCTACTGCTGCCTTATTTCTGCCACTGGGTAATTGAATGGATTAATAAGGCTGCTGCAACATGCACAATCTGCCACCTTGTCACAGTATGGCCTGATCTTGCTTTTGCAATCTCCACACAATGCCACTGTGTCAATGTATGGACTCCTCATGCTGCTGCAACCTTCACACTCTGCCACTGGGTCACTGCATGGCCTCATAAGGATTCTCCCAACTCCTCCCTCTGCGTCTTGGTCACTGTATAGCCTCATAAGGCTGTTGCAATCTCCACATGCTGCCACTGGGTCACTGTATGGCCTCATGCTGTTGCAACCTCAACACTCTGCTACTGGGTCACTGTTTGGCCTCATTAGGCTACTTACAACTGCACACTATGCCACTGCGTTACTTTCTGTCCTCATAAGGCAGCTTTAATCTCCACACTCTGCCACTAGGTCACTGTATGGCTTCATAAGGCTTCTGCCACATCCTCAGTCTTCAAATGGGTAACTATATGGCCTCATAAGGCTGATGCAACTTTCATGCTCTGCCACTGGGTCACTGCATAGCCTCATCAGGCAAGAGCAACCTCCACACTCTGCCACTAGGTGTATGTCCTCATAAGGCTGCTGAAATCTCCTCATTCTGCCCCTGTGTCACTGTTTAGCCTCCGTAATTTGATGCTGTGTTTTTTTCTGCAACTGAGTAATTTTATGGCCTCATAAGACTGCTGCAACATTCCCAATCATCCAGTGAGCCACTGTATAACCTTATAAGGCTTCTGCAACCTCCACACTTTGCCACTAGCTCACTGTATGGCTTGTATGGCTGCTGCAGCCTCCAAACGCTGCCACTGGATCACTGTATGGCCTCCTCATGCTTCTCCAACCTCCACACTCTGCCAATGGGTCACTGTATGGCCTCATATGGCTACTGCCAACTCCACACTATGCCACTGGGTTAATGTATGCCCTCATAAGGTGGCTTTATCTCCACACTCTGCCACTAGGTCACTATATGGCTCCATAAGGCTTTTGGCACATCCTCATTCTTCAAATGGGTAGCTCTATAGCCTCATAAGGCTGATGCAACTTTCACGCTCTGCCACTGGTTCACAGCATAGCCTCATAAGGCCACATCAACCTCCACACTCTGCCACTAGGTGTATGTCTTCATAAGGCTGCTGAAATCTCCACATTCTGCCCCTGTCACTGTTAATCCTCCTCACTTTACTGCTGCCTTCTCTTTCTGCAACTGGGTAATTGTATGGCCTCATAAGGCTGCTGCAACATTCCCAATCTGCCAGTGAGCCACTGTATGACCTCATAAGGCTCCTGCAACCTTCACACTTTGCCACTAGGAAACTATATGGCTCTTCAGGCTGCTGCAGCTTCCAAACGTTGCCACTGGATCACTGTATGGCCTCCTCATGCTGCTGCAACCTACACACTCTTCCACTGGGTCACTGTTTGGCCTCACAAGGCTTCTTTCACATCCTTACACTTCAACTAGTTAACTCTATGGCCTCATAAGGCTGCTTTGATCTCCACACTCTTCCACTAAGTCAATGTATGGCCTTATAAGGCCACAGCATCCTACACACTCTGTCACTGGGTCTCTGTATGATCTTATAAGGCTGCTTCACGGTCACTGTATGGCCTCATGACGATGCTGCAACCCCCACACTCTGCCACTGGGTCACTGTTTGGCCTTATAAAGCTACTGCCAACTCCACACTCTGCCTTTGGGTCACTGTTTGGCCTCATACGGCTACTGCCAACTCCACACTCTGCTATTGTGTCACCTTATGGCCACATATGGCTGCTGCAATCTCCACAATCTGCCACTGGGTCACTGTATGGCCTCCTTATGCTGCTGCAACCTCCAAACTCTGCCACTGAGTCACTGTTTGGCCTTATAAAGCTACTGCCAACTCCACACTCTGCCTTTCGGTCACTGTTTGGCCTCATACGGCTACTGCCAACTCCACACTCTGCCACTGGATCACTACATGACCTCCTCATGCTACTGAAACCTCCACACTCTACCACAGTATCAGTATATCACCTCATAATGCTGCTGCAACCTCCACACTCTGCGACTGGGTCACTGTATGGCCACATATGGCTGCTACATTCTCCACACACTGTCACTGGGTCACTGTTTGGCCTTGTAAAGGTACTGCCAACTCCACATGCTGCCAATGGGTCACTGTTTGGCATCATAAGGCTACTGGCAACTTCACACTCTGCCACTGGGTCACTATAGAGCCTAATAAGGCTGCTTCAATCTCCAAACTCTGCCACTGGTTCACTACATGGCCTCTTCACGCTACTAAAACCTCCATACTCTGCCACTGGATCAGCATATCGCCTCATAAGGCTTCAGCAACCCTTAAACTCTGCCACTGGGATACTGTATGGCTTCTTAAGGCTGCTGTAACCTCCATACTCTGCCACTGGGTCACTGTATGGCCTTATAAGGCTGCTGCAACCTCCAAACTCTGCCACTGGGTCACTGTATGGCCCCCATAAGGATGCTGCCAACTCCATAGTCTGCCACTGGGTCCCTATATGGCCTCCTCATGCTACTAAAACCTTCATACTCTGCCACTGGGTCAGTATATTGCCTCATAAGGCTTCAGCAGCCATTAAACTCTGCCACTGGGATACTGTATGGCTTCATAAAGCTGCTGCGACCTCCACACGCTGCCACTGGGTCACTGTGTGGCCTCTTCATACTGCTGCAACCCCCACACTCTGCCCTTAGTTCACTAATTGGCCTCATAAGGCTGATTCAATCTCCACACTCTGCCACTGGGTCAATATATGGCCTCCTCATGCTACTGAAACCTTCACACTCTTTCACTGGGTCAGTATATCGCCTCATAGGGCTGCAGCAACCTCCAAACTCTGCTACTGGGATACTGTATAGCTTCATAAGGCTGCTGCAACCTCCACACTCTGCTACTGGGTCTTTGTATGGCCTCATAAGGCTGCTGCAGCCTGCATACTCTGCCACTGGGTCACTGTATGGCCTCTAAGGCTGCTGCAACCTACACACTCTGCCACTGGGTCACTGTCTGACCTCATAAGACTGCTGCAACCTCCACACTCTGCCACTGGGTTACTGTATGGCCTCATAAAGATGTTTCAATCTCCCCACTGTGCAACTGGGTCACTGTATTGCCTCATGAGGCCACAGCAACCTCCACACTCTGCTACTAGGTGTACAGTACAGACCAAAAGTTTGGACATACCTTCTCATTCAAAGCGTTTTCTGTATTTTCATGACTATGAAAATTGTAGATTCACACTGAAGGCATCAAAACTATGAATTAACACGTGGAATTATATACTTAACTAAAAAGTGTGAAACAACTGAAAATATATCTTATATTCTAGGTTCTTCAAAGTAGCCACCTTTTGTTTTGATTACTGCTTTGCACATTCTTGGCATTCTCTTGATGAGCTTCAAGAGGTAGTCACCTGAAATGGTCTTCCAACTGTCTTGAAGGAGCTCCCAGAGATGCTTAGCACTTGTTGGCCCTTTAGCCTTCACTTTGCAGTCCAGCGCACCCCAAACCATCTCGATTGGGTTCAGGTCTGGTGACTGTGGAAGCCAGGCCATCTGGCGTAGCATCCCATCACTCTCCTTCTTGGTCAAATGGTCATTACACAGCCTGGAGGTATGTTTGGGGTCATTGTCTTGTTGAAAAAGAAATGATGGTCCAACTAAATGCAAACCGGGTGGAATAGCATGCCACTGCGAGATGCTGTGGTAACCATGCTGGTTCAGAATGCCTTCAATTTTGAATAAATTCCCAACAGTGTCACCAGCAAAGCACCCCCACACCATCACATCTCCTCCTCCATGCTTCACGGTGAAAACCAGGCATGTAGAGTCCATCCGTTCACCATTTCTGTATTGCACAAAGACACGGTGGTTGGAACCAAAGATCTCAAATTTGGACTCATCAGACCAAAGCACAGATTTCCACTGGTCTGAT
Source organism: Leptodactylus fuscus (assembly GCF_031893055.1). Lineage (NCBI taxonomy): Eukaryota > Metazoa > Chordata > Amphibia > Anura > Leptodactylidae > Leptodactylus > Leptodactylus fuscus. Next base: position 313,131 of record NW_027440778.1, on the reverse strand, counting down.
GTCCATTCCTTGTGTTCTTTAGCCCAAACAAATCTCTTCTGCTTCTTGCCTGTCCTTAGCAGTGGTTTTCTAGAAGCTATTTTACCATGAAGGCCTGCTGCACAAAGTCTTCTCTTAACAGTTGTTGTAGAGATGTGTCTGCTGCTAGAACTCTGTGTGGCATTCACCTGGTCTCTAATCTGAGCTGCTATTAACCTGCGATTTCTGAGGCTGATGACTTAGATGAACTTATCCTCCGCAGCAGAGGTGACTCTTGGTCTTCCTTTCCTGGGGCGGTCCTCATGTGAACCAGTTTCTTTGTAGCGCTTGATGGTTTTTGCAACTACACTTGGGGATACTTTCAAAGTTTTCCCAATTTTTCGGACTGACTGACCTTCATTTCTTAAAGTAATGATGGCCACTCGTTTTTCTTTACTTAGCTGCTTTTTTCTTGCCATAATACAAATTCTAACAGTCTATTCAGTAGGACTATCATCTGTGTATCCACCTGACTTCTGCACAACACAACTGATGGTCCGAACCCCATTTATACGGCCAGAAATCCCACTTATTAAACCTGACAGGGCACACCTGTGAAGTGAAAACCATTTCAGGTGACTACCTCTTGAAGCTCATCAAGAGAATGCCAAGAGTATGCAAAGCAGGAATTAAAGCAAAAGGGGGCTACTTTGAAGAACCTAGAATATAAAACAGATTTTCAGTTGTTTCACACTTTTCGTTAAGTATATAATTCCACATGTGTTAATTCATAGTTTTGATGGTGAAGACGCAATAGCAAGGAGAGATAAGCTTGCAGCACTCCGAAGTCTAAAAAATCTTCAAACTTTTATTTCAACATTTCTTTTTAAAAACAGATAGTCCAAAAAACATCCAGTGTTAGACAGAAAAAACACACGTGATTTAAATGAATCGCTTACGCGTTTCGGGAGGTAGCTCCCCCTTAATCATAGCATAACCTTGTCTGAAATTATCAGCCTTATATATGGTATCCATTTTACCCCACACCTGAACCCGCAGCAGCAATTAGTTGTCAACATGAGTTTAAATAAAGTTCTTTCAAACTACACGTCTAATCGTCAATCCATAAAGCTCTTAACACCTTATTCAGGGCAACAAAATACTATTTGGAGAAGAAAACTATGAAAGTCCAAATCCTAGCTATTAAGGAATCCTTTGCAACATATGATCATGTAATCTTGTACCTTGTTATATGGCCAAAACCCGTTGTTTGAATCTTCCAGGTCACGTGGTATAAACTGACCAATAGAGGAATCCCATATACACAAATGCATCTATGTAACCTCTTGTGTATAAGAATTCCCTCAATTAAGTGAAACATTCTCGTATGGAATAATAAGCATAGATAGAATATAGACACCAATCATATACACTGCCATGTTTATAAATCACAAGCTATATACGTATTACTCACTATAGGCTCCATATACTAGAAGTGACATCCCTGTAAACATGCCCGAGAATATCGATAAAAACTACCTTACCTCTGGCTTGGAATAAAACCAACACATTAAATACATACAATCATAGAGTCTAACAGCCTCTGCATCCATTGAAACTTTTAATTATGAAATACCTTTATCTCCGGTCTTCTACTGTGGCTTTCAATCTAAATAAAAACATGACGTTTAAATAGCCCTATGGTTATCCTTTAACATTACACATTTACACAATGTGTACAGGACATGTTCTGGTATGGGCGCTATATCGATGATATCCTCATTGTGTGGGATGGAGATATAGCGCCCATACCAGAATTTATAAAGTTTCTCCACGGTAATCCATATGGCCTTAAGTTCACCTATACATATGATCGTGAACATGTGAATTTTTTGGATATCTCCTTGGATGGAGTGGCGAGCACTAATAAGGTAGTTACTTCCCTTTTCTGTAAAAAAAACTGCAGGTAATTCTATTCTCCGGGCAGATAGCTGCCATCTCAGGCACACGATCATGAGCATCCCGTATGGTGAACTATTGAGAACGAGGCGGGCGTGTAGTGATGATAGGGATCTTGACAGGTGGGATAAAGATACTACTATACGGTTAAAACAGAGAAATTATCCGGAATGGATGATTAAAAGAGCGCTTACTAAAGTTAGTGATAAGAGTCGCAAACACCTTTTGTTAGGTCAACAAAATAAAACCAATAAAAACAATACGAAACAGGGAAGAGAGGGAGAAAATAGAATGTTTTTTTCCACCCGTTATAGCCCGCAATTCAATTCTATCAAACAGATTATACAGCAAAATCTGTGTATTTTGGAGGTGGATCAGATAACAAGAAATATCCTGAGCGATGGAATTTCTTTTGTATCCAAAAGAGCAGCAACATTGGGCAATATTTTATCGCCGAGTTGCCTTCCAGTGGTCACGAAGGGTGAAAGACGCAGGAAGGGCAACTTCAAATGTGGCTCTCCCAAATGTAAAATGTGTAAACACACGGAAATTAAGGGTGAAGTAAGTAGTTATATGGCAAATTTCAGATGGCTTATTCAGTGTTATGACCCGGTCTCAGCAGTCTCGGCCTGTTAGGTTCAGGCGCAGAGTGTCCGGACGGCATTCAGCGCGTGAACCACCTGATGCACGGCAGGGGAATGTTCACACCAGACATGCAGTTTCTGCTCTGGCATTCGAGCGTGGACCACGTGGTGAGTGGCCTGATGGATCAGTGCCTGGTGTGTCTTGGCCTCTGAAAGGGTTAAGTTGCAGTGCTGAATACTTTACAGGCCATGGGCGAGGCCTTCTCCTTACTATATAAGGCTGTTGCACATGCTATCTGATGCCGGTCTTAAACGTCTGTACCTGTGCTCTAGTATGGTCTGTTGTCTAAGCTGTTACCATCTGCATCCCGGCCCATCCAGTTTCTTGCTCCTGTTCACACAGGACTGGTTAGCTAAGTATTGAGCTCCTATCCAGACATAGTGTTCCGGGAGCATCGAGCCCTAGGTATTTTTCTGTTTGGAAGTTTGGAATTTTGGTAGGGGTTTTTTGTGTGTGATCCTAAGTTCTGTTTTTCCCTATCCCTTGCTTAGTTCAGTTATTCTGTGTTTCACGTTTATTCTCTTCCTATGCTTTTGTGTTCTCATGTTCACCGTTAGTCCGCGTCTGGACATCCGTGGGGGGCTTGTTCTGTATCTGTCTCTCCTTCGTAAACGTGAAGCTAGACAGGGGCTCTATTTCCCTTGGTAGGTTAGCTACTTCTCCGGCTGTGCTCGTGCCCATTCAGGCAAGTTAGTCGGGCCCACGGCTACTTCTAGTTGTGCGAGGCAGGGTGTAGGAGGATCCACACTAGAAATCCAAACTGCTCATACTTCCGATTTTGTTTTCTTTTGGTGTGTTTTTCCTGTACTGTTCTGAGAAGTTATCAGTCAGGGGCCAGTCCGTGGTCAAGGATCCCGAGACCATAACATTCAGTCACATATTGATTGTAACAGTAACAATGTTATATATTGTATTAAGTGCACAGAGTGCAGGTTGGATTACATAGGCTGTACCTCTAGGGATCTAAAGGTCCGAATCTCGGAACACATAAGAGATTGTAGTAAAGCAGCTTCAGACAACATGTCAGGGGCATCTCGACATTTTTCAGTTACACATGATGGAAACACTCGGAGTCTTCAGTTTTTTGGACTAGAGAAAATTCAGAAACCATTGAGAGGGGGAGACATGAAAGCGCTCCTTTTGAAAAGGGAGGCGTGGCACATTCTAAAGTTTAATAGTCGTGTGCCATATGGCATGAATATAAAATCAGATTTATCGTTTATTTATTAAAAATTCTGTTGGTTATCTTTATCCCAATCGGTATTCTACTGTAAGGTAGTAAGTTAGTTAGTGAATTTAGTTAAAACTATAAACAAGAACTGTATTGTACTAATATTTACATAATATTGATACTAATAACCATATATATAAAAATATAAAAAAATAAAAAATAAAATAAAAAAATATATAAAAAAATAAAGAATAAGAAAATACATAAATACAAAAATACAAAAATAGATCTTCATTAAAAATTAAATAATAAAAAATATCAATTGCAAGAATAAAATGTATAAAATAAAAAACACAAAAAAACATGAATATATTTTTTAATGCTGTTGAGGATTATTAGGATTGCGGGGTAGATACCGCAGTAAATGTGTAATGTTAAAGGATAACCATAGGGCTATTTAAACGTCATGTTTTTATTTAGATTGAAAGCCACAGTAGAAGACCGGAGATAAAGGTATTTCATAATTAAAAGTTTCAATGGATGCAGAGGCTGTTAGACTCTATGATTGTATGTATTTAATGTGTTGGTTTTATTCCAAGCCAGAGGTAAGGTAGTTTTTATCGATATTCTCGGGCAGGTTTACAGGGATGTCACTTCTAGTATATGGAGCCTATAGTGAGTAATACGTATATAGCTTGTGATTTATAAACATGGCAGTGTATACGATTGGTGTCTATATTCTATCTATGCCTATTATTCCATACGAGAATGTTTCACTTAATTGAGGGAATTCTTATACACAAGAGGTTACATAGATGCATTTGTGTATATGGGATTCCTCTATTGGTCAGTTTATACCACGTGACCTGGAAGATTCAAACAACGGGTTTTGACCATATAACAAGGTACAAGATTACATGATCATATGTTGCAAAGGATTCCTTAATAGCTAGGATTTGGACTTTCATGGTTTTCTTCTCCAAATAGTATTTTGTTGCCCTGAATAAGGTGTTAAGAGCTTTATGGATTGACGATTAGACGTGTAGTTTGAAAGAACTTTATTTAAACTCATGTTGACAACTAATTGCTGCTGCGGGTTCAGGTGTGGGGTAAAATGGATACCATATATAAGGCTGATAATTTCAGACAAGGTTATGCTATGATTAAGGGGGAGCTACCCCCAGAAACGCGTAAGCGATTCATTTAAATCACGTGTGTTTTTTCTGTCTAACACTGGATGTTTTGTGGACTATCTGTTTTTAAAAAGAAATGTTGAAATAAAAGTTTGAAGATTTTTTAGACTTCGGAGTGCTGCAAGCTTATCTCTCCTTGCTATTGCGTCTTCACTATGATAAGGTCCCTTAGGTCCAGGGACGGAGTTTGGCACCTCCTGAAAGTCGTCTACAAGGGGTAAGAAACAGTCCAACTTCTTTGTTTTATTTTCATAGTTTTGATGCCTTCAGTGTAAATCTACAATTTTCATAGTCATGAAAATGCAGAAAACTCTTTGAATGAGAGGGTGTGTCCAAACTTTTGGTCTGTACTGTATGTCCTCATAAGGCTGCTTCTATCTCTACATTCTGCCACTGGGTCACTGTATGGCTTTATAAGGCTCCTACAACCTCCACACTCTGCCACTAGGTCAGTGTATGGCCTTCTCATGCTGTTGCTCCTTCCACACTCTGCCACTGGGTGACTTTTTGGCTTCATAAGGCTAATGCAAACTCCATAGTCTTCCATTGGTTCACTGTATGGCCTCCTAAGGCTGCTTCAATGTCCACACTGGGCTACTGTATAGCTTCCTCATGATGCTGCAACCTCCACAGTCTTCCACTGGGTCATATTATGGCCTTATTAGACTGCTTCAATCTCCACACTCTGCCACTGGATCACTATATGACCTCCTCACACTAGTGCAACCTCTACACTCTGCCATTGGGTTAATGAATCGCCTCATAAGGCTACTGCAACCTACAAATTCTGATACTTGTTCACTATATGGCATTACAAGGCTGCCACTTTCTGCTACTGGGTCACTGTATGACCTCTTCACACTACCTACACCAGCCCATTCTGCCACTGGATCACTGTAGGAAGCAGCTAATGTGTCCTCCAGATCTTGACTGGGCACTAGCTGCTGACTGTCCTGTAGTAGGTCATCCCCACAGCATAGAGTATTTCTGTAACTGAGGAAGCAAAAATTTACAGAGGCAGGTTGAGGACACGTGAGGGTACAGGTCCTGTTCCCAGGCCATGCCAACTAAGGGTTGTGTCTGATAAACCCACTGATTCTTCATTGAGGGTGTCTTGTGTGACTTGGGATAAAGTGGATAACCTAGTCAACCAGTCTACAACTGTTGGGTTGCTGGTCAAGACATAACCGCTACTTGTCACTGGGTTTTTAGGCCTCTGTAAGTGACCCCTGATGCCACGCCCACTTACTCTTCTGTGACTTGTGCCTGCACCAGAAATATTTATATATTTATATTATATTCCTGTGGCCCTCCTCTGTGCATGGCCTGCTGCTTCTCTGTCTGATTTACTGTTAGATCAAAAATTGTAATTATAAAGGGAATTAATACAGGGCAAAAAGGAATGTAATTTTTTACATTGAATTGAATAAGCCCTTTATTTCTACATTGAAGAGAATAAGACCCTTATTTCTTTCACCATTAATGAATACCTTAAAAAAGGCATAGATTATTGGATAAGAATTATGTTTTGTTTTGTTTTGTTTTTTTGCCAGTACTGTACCTCAAAGTGGCCTGTAATTTTCAACTTGGAACAGAACGGCGAATCTGCCCCTTATCTCTTTCCCACTAATAAACACCTTTAAATAAGTGATAGAAATACCGCTAACTGCAGAGATTAGTGGCTAAGAATTATTGATTTTTACCATGACTGTATTGACAAATAGCCTGTAAATCTATACTCTGAACACAATGGCATATATGACACTAATTTATTTCCCTACTAATAAATGCTTTTAAAAAGGCATGAGAACAGATGAGTACAGGTATTAGGGGATGATAATTCACAGTTTTTCCCTGTACTGCAATGTAACAGGCTTGTTGTGTTTCACCTTGAACACACAGGTATGAGTAATGAGCAGCAGTATAACGGCAGTGAGCGCTGCAATGTATATTAGGATTCTTGATGTTAATGATGCCGCAACCACCCCATATTCTTGTTTGATTTCCTCCCTATAGTTTCCCTACACTTGTAATTCTCTTTCCCTGAACTTCTTTTCGTTTCCTATCACTGCCTCTAGCTCTTGCTAATGTCTGTCCCTGCTGTCAAAATAATGTGAAATGACTGTACCTAAAATGTCCGCTGGTTTTTATAGGGCTGTTGCATCACAGGGGTAGCTGGCTGCTGCTTAGCTGCTCACTTGAAATTGTGGGTTGTTGGGGGAACACCCCAGGGACACATGCTGTAGGTACCAAATTAAAACAAAATGGTTGTTGAGCTCGGGGAACACAACACCACACATACTCAAGGTTGTATATTAAAGTGTTCTGACATTATATGTTACTTAGCTTTTATAGAGGAATAATGGCTGTATGCTAATTTAGGCATAACAAACTACATCACATAGAAATATGAATCATTGGTCAGTGTATATAATGGGCATTTAAAAATGAAAAATACGTGCATAAGCAATACATGAGTTAACACATGGTTGTCCTTGTCATCCATTTTAGTTCTACGAAAGTATTTGCACAAAACACTAAAATGCTCTTGTCCTTGATCTTTAGAACTGGTTTAGACTGATCTTAAATCTAATGGACATTCTGTATTTGTTATGAGAAACTAAGTAACAGTTATGAGAAAAATTCCAACCTTTTCCTAAATATGATAAGAAAGCATAATTGCAAGTTTCTCACAGTAGCTGCGTCAGAGAGACAAAACATTAGTGAAAGCAAGATGGAATATACGCAGACAAGATGGCGGAAACCTAATCTCTCTCTTTACACAGATATTTTTCCCCTCACAGGGTGATCCTGCTGTCCCAGAGTTCCCTGTCCATTGTTCTAACATGTACAGCGGCCATTTTATTAAAAAATGTGATTTAATACAATGAATCGTGAAGAAATCTTGATTGTAGGTGAATTGACGATTTCCTGAAATTCGGATCAACTTCCGCTTCTGCAGAATTGATTCACTCACCCCTAGAAGCTGATGTTATGGATACAGTGAGGAGGCAGTGAAGTTTATAAATGTCATGATATAAGAAGTGCGGAGGTAGCAATCACTATAGGGCCCTGGTGCCAAAGGGGACCCAAAGGCCTCTCAAAAATTTAAGCACCAGTTTTATAGATAGTACATGGTGGGGCCCAGAAGCTTTATAGTACACCTCTTGCCATTCCAGCTGTCAGATCCCCACAATTACAAAGTGATCACCTATCCTAAGAATAAGGTCACAAACATGCAAGCCCCAATATAGTTTTTCGCTCTATACATAGAATATGGCTTTTGATGGAGTGACAGAACAGAAAGTGTTTTTATAGTAGGATAGTATTGCAGGAGGCTTATAGGAATGTAGTGGTGTAAATGATAAGAGTTTTGTACAATAAAGACAGAAGAATATTCAAATTTACAGGAATTTTATTACAAACCAATTTATTAAAAAAAAAAAAAAACAAGAAACAAAAATACTGAAAAACCTAAGTATGTACCTTTGAGAAGAACCATCTACAGCTTTGGGCAAATGGCTTCCCACCACTGTAGAAGACAGGGTATCATTTAAAATTATATATTATATAATTATGTATTTTAGATTTTATACATCCAAATTCAGTAAAAAAAGTTTTATTTCACAATATAAAAAAGTAAGATGGCACAGATAAAAGTACTTTAATACTGTATATGAGGTTGGCAGGTGCTAAAAATTATAAAACACTTCAGAAATTGTAACATCTAGCTTATAAAACTGTTTAGGATTCCTCCTTTATTACCTGTTATAGTTATACATGTAAATATAAACTGTAGAGAACCATATGAAAAAGAAACACCCAACAATATCGCCCGCTCTCTGTAATGTATACCATAGAGTCATAAAACCCAGCATATCTGTATATTGAAAGATATAAGTTAAAATAATACTGAGGTTCTTAATTATTTCATCATCTTGTGATATACCAGCATATTTCATATTTTGATTGAACCAAAGACTTTGGGTGGATTCTGACACATAATTAAGAGAAATAATGATTTTCATTAAAGCTGGCAGACACCATTATTGTGTTGGAGTGCTGGGGGAAGGGTTGGAGTGCTGGGGAGGGGGGTGCTGGGGGAGGGGGGCTTCTGGATGTCTGGCCCTTTCTTGGGCCTGAGGACTGTTTTTTCCCACCCACTTGCAATTCTTGCACTTGGGGGTTAATAGGAGCACTACAGACTGTAATGCTCCGATTAACCCCCAAGTGATAGAATTACAAGGTGGGTGGGGAAAAAAAAAAAAAAAAAAAAAAGTCCTCAAGCCCAAGGAAGGGCCAGACAGACTTCCAAAATCCCCCCTCCCCCAGCACCCCAACCCTTCCCCAGCACTACAAACACCGCCCCCCCCCCCCCCATCATCATAAATATAGTATTTACCCCCTAATATTTCTCCTGCAGAAGCTTACCTGCTTCTGCTCTTCAGCCTGGGCAGCGGTCTTGTGAGACCGCGTAGGACGCAGGCACACGTCGGGTGCGGGCCTGATTACGTGACCACGTCACCTGGCGTGTGGGGAGGAGGGGGTGGAGTGGAAGGAGGAGGGGGCAGAGCGGAGCAGGCAGAGAGCAGGCAGGGAGACCTGATGTCTGCAAAGGGTGAGGGGCGGCCGCTGGAGCAGTGCTGCGTCCAGCAGGGCCGCCCCAATCCACCGCTCACTTACCTTGTACATCTGCGGCCCGCACAAAAGTCTCAAACTTTGTCTCTAAAGTTTAGGGACAAAGTTTGAGACTTTTGTGCGGGCCGCAGATATGCCTGTAAAGGGCCGCATGTTTGACATGCCTGTTGTACAGGATATTTGCAGGATAACATCCATTGATTGTGTGACTAGATGAAGCTGTATATCAATAAAGTCCTATAAAGTACAGAGAAACATATACAGAAACTGTAGTGTGTAGCTATGAAGGATGAGAGCAATGGACATTTATAATAGTAGTGTGAATGTCCCCGTTTGTCTGCAAAGAGCCCTCAGGACTTGTGGGTTCTTTGCAGACATGGATGGAATGGATAGGTACAGTCAAGATAACCCAAAAAAATAAATAAATAAAAAAGCACTCAAGGAACAGGATGGGCTCATTGACCCTCCCTAATATCGGACAAAAGAACATCTTCATGTTCGGCCTCCTCAGCTTTACAAATTTCTCTCCAGGTACAGTGTAGTTAGGAGGAAGAGTTATAGATGGAGCTGGAGCAGAAGATGAAGCAGTAGCGTCCAAAGAAGATGGTGGAGAGGAAAGAAACCGAGGGGGAGTGATAAGCAAAGGTGGAGAGCTAGCCAAAGAAGGAGGGATAGAGGAAGCAGGAGAGACAGGTGGGGGATGAGAAGAAGAGGTAGACAGAAAAGGAATAGATGAATTAGATGAGCTAGATAGGGAAGATGGACGGGGAGTTTCCACAAAATCTTCTGAGCAGCGAGGTCGCTTCTTGGGCTGTTGTGAAGATGTGCCGTCTTTTTTTTTTTTTTCATGGCTTGGGTCAGATTTTGCCTTATGAAGCAATTGGGTGGAAGTGCAACAGCCTGAATTTGATGTGGGAATATGTAGACCAGAGGTACTGTGCTTGGTGGATAAGGGGAAACAACCAACATACTTGAAAAGGTTGTCTGCTCCACTTGTGATCTTGAGGAGTTCTGCGTGGGCTTGTTTGTGGCATTTCCAAATATACTTGGAGCAGGAGCAGGACACTGAGGGGTCCTGTTTCCCCTTTGCAAATTCATGCATTGATCAGGGTCTATTCCAGCCGCACGGAGCATGTCTGGCAAGATCCTACGATGAGCATTGGTAAACCAGTATTCTACCTACAGGTGAAGGGAGAAATAAATCAGTCGTATTATTACATGTCCAAGCAATATTATATAAACAATATGTATATTATATAATGTATTATGTAAGACACATAAGCCCAAATCAGCTTGTAGTATTTTGTTTTTAGATTTGCCTGTTTCGTTATGGCTAAGATCTATGTATTATACAGTATGTATGTTTTAGAAGGGTTCAGACGACCCCGCTTTTAGCCACCCAACTGGGGAAAGATTAGTACAACAGGTCGCCCTCTGCACAACATCACCTACCATTAGCAAAGAACACAATCATGTGACAAAACCTTTTGGATCAATAATTTGCTGTAGAAATATCGGCTTCCTGCCACACCATTATAAAATGTGAACATGGCCTTTACTGCCAACAGCTAAAGAGAGGGAAATCCCTCCAGAAAACAAGCCCTCATCCTAAACAAGTGGCTTCTGATAGGAAGACTCAGAACTGCTATATGACAGCACAAATAAGTGTATACACTATGTATTTTTAGTGGTCAGTGTTGGAATTCTGTAAGGTGTGTGTGTGACCTGAGATATAGCGCGGCCCACAATATATGGTAAGTGTTATAGGACAAAAACTTTTAGAATTTTACCTGCAACAATGTGAGTCCAGTTTGTTGTACAAAAATTCCTTTTTCTTCTTCAGTAGGATAGGCATTGAGCATATGGTCACTTAGCCAGTCACGAAGAACTTTCACAGCCACTTTGGGCAGATTTCCTCTGCGTCTCCTTGTGGCAGATGGTGATTGTCCATTACTGCTTTCTTCTCTTTCTAAGAGAATTTTACTGCTTTCTCCTTCAGTATGCTCCTCCTCCTTCCTGACTGGTTCTGTAATGCAAAACAAGGGGAGGTCACAAACAATGGTACAAATCTATATATAATAGCATTTCTGATATTTATGTGTAATATCATCTAAATAATATATATATATGTATTAGGAAAGGTTATTACTTGGTGCTGCACATGACGGGTCAGTTTAGGGTGGAAAATTAAAAAACAATATATGTGAATATGTTGTGGGGAACCGTTCAGGTAGATACTTGTAGCAGTGCAGGAAACAGGGACACAGACGCTGGATTGCACTCGAGTTCAGGCTTTATTCACATGTAACGCATATACTGCTTTTGCAAAGCCACAGGATAAACAAAAAAAAACTTCTCTCGGCTGAGAAAACTAACTTAAAAGTAAGGAAACTTTTCCGTGACTATACAGGAGACTGGCTACCAGTCTCCCACCTTGGCAACAACAACGGGTGGCACAGTACCTGCTTTGGAGGTCCGGTCTGGACAGTTCAACTCTGTCAGTGTGATGCCACCCCGCTAGTCTTCACACACAGACTGATATTAGGGCTTGATTAGTCAGCTGACCTCCCTGGTGTGAACCTTTACCATACACCCTTTAGGTGCCTGGCTGGAATGTACCTGTCTTCCCAGACCACACCCTTCAGTCTCTCACAATAGATAGATAGATAGATAGATAGATAGATAGAGCATTACAATTATAAATATATATATATATAAGTAAATGTATATATTTATAGAAAATTATGTAAGAATATAGACAATAACAATTTTAAAAAGATATAAAAAATATAAACCATAATTATAATAGATACCATAAATATTATAAAAAATAATGTATACAATATATTAACCAGAACAATTATAAAAAAAAAATAAAAAAATAAAAAAAAAAACCTGACAGGTGTGAACACTGTAGTAGTTCAATGCATCCCTCAAAATGGCTGCCTCCTGGGAGTGTATGGGGCTATGTGTACACATAAGTGGCTTTTGCATGCAAATAGTCAGTAAGGAGCCTTCACATGAAGTATACGCTCCGCTCATTTTGAACGTAAAAGTCTTTCAGAATGAGCGTGTAAAAACCAGCTCCTATTGACTTGAATGGGTGCCGGCATACGAGCGTATCACATTGAAAGAAATAGAGAAAAAAAGCCTCCCACTGATTTCAATGGGGAGCGCTCGTATTCCGCCACCCATTCAAGTCAATGGGAGCTGGTTTTTACACCGCTGATTCTGAACGACTTTTACGTTCAAAATGACCGGAGCATATTGTATTCTCCATGTGAAGGCTCCCTAACATTGTTTGTGCACCCTGAGAAGAGGTCTATTCAACTTACCTATTATTAGCATATTCCTCTTCTGACCTTTCCTCATTTACAGCACCCCCTCCCCCATACCAAATAGTGATAGTAACTTAAAAGAATTTACCTAGTTTGGACGTATAAAATCTATATCTACAAGTATATAAAAGAACTGAACCATGCAATATTTAATTTCATGTTGCAGGAAAAATAGGTCTGGTTAGTATTAGATTTCCAATAGTTCTTAGTATATATCTCCTCTAGGTAC